>NC_034009.1:24420731-24488156 GCF_000346465.2 Prunus persica
TATTGTGAAGCAATTATTCAGGATATCACGTCGGTGAAGGATAAAGAACCGCCATGTAATTCAAAATAACACGACTCCAATCCCATAATACCGACGTCTAAAAAACGAGATATGTAATCTGAACGTTAAAAAATACGACGTCATCATACATTTTCCACGTCGCAAGTTCTTTTATAAACGAAGAGGAACGAAATTAATTCCGACGGAAATTCATTATAACCGCCGTCTAATAACAATTAAACGACGTTATTTGTAATACGGCTCCCATCATAATCTACGCCGTCTATATGTTCTGTAATACGGCTCTCATTTATTTGGAACCGACGTTGTTTAGACGTTCAACGTCGTCTATATTATTAAGTGCGTCGTGAGTAATGAATACATATAAATACAACGTCGACTATATAAATGTATACGTCGTAAATAATGACACTGACAACTATTTCCACGTCATCTTTTTTAGATAAAATCGAAGTGGAAAATTTATTTCACGACGGTTTTTTGTAAATAAGAGACGTTGTAGAACTTTAGCAGACTAAACACGTCTGTTTTTATTGTTTTCCGACGTTGTTGTATTTAACAACGTCTAATATTTATGGTCGTTGTTTGTTTCTGAAAATAGGACGTATAAATTTTTTAATACGACTCTCATATATTTGTAACTGACGTTGTTTAGTTTTTCAACGTCTACTATAGAAACACATACGTCGTAAATAATGACACTGACAACTATTTCCACGTCATCTTTTATCAAAAAATCGAAGTGGAAAATTAATTGTACGACGGTTGTGTTTATATGTGCGACGTAGTAGGTATCAATAACGTCGTCTTCTAATGTATTTAAAGACGTCATATTTTTTATTGTCGTGAAAATTATATTTAACGTCGGCGTATTTTTATTGTCGTCGTTGTATGTCTATCTTGCGGCCTTGTTCTCTTAATATGTGTCATATTTTCCCTTTTTAACGACGGTCTTTTTAGAGAATTGGTCGTCTATTATCATCATCGATTGCTTTTTTTAGATCTTTTGCAGTACAAAGACGTCGTTTTGTATTTTTTGATGACGTTGTATTGTTTAACAACGACGGTTATTTAGCGTCGTGGTTTATGAGGGAAAAGATGACGGTGGATTCCACGACCATTGAAAAACCAAATACACGACGGTGATTTACCGTCGTCTTTTTGCTTTTTTGTAGTAGTGTGTATACTGGAGAAGTTTTGTGCGCTCTCATTAGGATTGCACTATACAACCATACGGACAATTGAGGCACATAGTGTCATGGACCAAGAGTTCATTGACTCAAATGATTTTAAGCTTTGGTATGACTGGGTGGGTCATCCTGGATCCACCATGATGCGTAGGATCATCACCAACTCTAAAGGACATCCCTTATTGACAAAACACATTATGGCATCAAGTGACAGCTTTTGCCAAGCTTGTTCACAAGGGAAGTTGGTGATCAGACCATCACGACCAAAGGTTGATGTTGAGTCCCCATCATTTTTGCAAAGAATCCAAGAGGACATTTATGGGCCTATTCATCCTCCCTGTGGACTATTTCGGTACTTTATGGTCTTAGTGGATGCATCTACCCGATGGTCGCATATTTGCCTTTTGTCCACTCGGAATATGGCATTTGCTAGGCTCTTGACTAAGATAATTAAATTACGAGTCCAATTCCCAGATTATCCCATTAAGTCAATCAGACTCGATAATGCTGGTTAATTTACATCTCAGACTTTTGATGACTACTGCATGTCATAGTCATTGACATTGAACATCCTGTTCCCCATGTTCATACTCAAAATGGTTGGCAGAAGCTTTAATTAAGCGTCTTCAATTGATAGCATGCACTTTGTTAATGAAAATAAAGTTGCCAGTTTCTGCTTGGGGATATGACATTTTACATGCAGCATCACTGGCGCAGTTAAGGCCCGTAACCAACAATCAATATTCTCCAATACAACTCGTGTTGGGTAATCAACCAAACATTTCCCATTTAAGAGTTTTTGGGTGTGCGGTATATGTGCCAATTGCACCACCGCAACGTACTAAGATGGGCCCTCAACGCAGATTGAGAATTTATGTTGGTTTTGATTCCCCATCTATCATCAGATATTTGGAGCCCCTGACGGGTGATATCTTTACCGCACGATTTGCAGATTGTCATTTTGATGAGACAATCTTCCTACCATTAGGGAGAGAAAAATCTGTTCCTAAAGAACAACAAGGCAAACTCGTTCATGAAGAACGACATGAATTATCGTGGGACGTACCCGCTTTGTCTCATCTCGATCCTCGTATCGCTCAATGCGAAAACGAAGTAAGAAGGATCGTTCACCTCCAAAGTATTGCAAATCAGATGCCAGATGCATTTAATGATGCAGCAAAGGTGACGAAATCACATATCCAAATTTGTTACAACTTTCTTATCACCTTATTAAAAAATTACATAAGAAAAAATATTAGTTTTTTTTTTTCCTTTTTTGAAAGACTCCAACAAATAAGACTTACCTAATTAATGGTTTAGAAGAAAAAAAATCAATAATCAAACTTACCGAATTAATGGTTTGAAAATGCAATCAATGAACTTCCTTTTAAAACAGACTTCCTTAGCAAGACGTCTTTTGTCTGTATAAAAAAAAAAAAAAAGGATATATCTTTTGTGGATATTTTTAAGGTCATTATTGTGTTTTTTTTTTAAAAAAAAAAGTTTTTCCTCTAAAAAAATAGACATTTTCTTTTTTTTTTAAACAGAATTTTTTATTTTTTATAAATATTTTTTACATATGGTAAGAGAGTTGTAAAAAAAATTTGATAAATTGAAGGACAATACATTTAATAAGGGTAAACTTGGAAAACAAAATGTGGTTTGTTTGATGTATTAGTGTCATTATTTTAAGTGTATGAGAAATGACACATGTCATGAGGAAAAGAAAGAAGGTCCAAAAGAGAAGGTTGGAGAGAAGGTTACTAGCATTCCGTATCATTTAATGAAACAAACTCTAACAGTTAGTTCTTTCTCATGTGAAATTTTTTACATTTCTCACTTCTTCACATGCACACTGCCTTTTCTCAACTGGTCTGTCAATTTTCTATTGTATGAACTTATTGATGTGTATGAGTTCCTATCGTGTATTGAGGGAACAAACAAAAAAGAAGACAGATTAGTCAATGAAATAATGTATGGAATTTGCATTATTTCTTTATGTAATTTTCATATTAAATGACGAAGAAAATTCTAGAGGAAGACAGATTAGTCAATGAAATCATGTATGGAATTTTCGTTCTTTCTTTATGTGATTTTCATATTAAACGACGAAGAAAATTCTAGATGAAGACAGATTAGTCAATGAAATAAAGTATGGAATTTTCCGCTATTTCTTTATATAATTTTCATATTAAATGACGAAGAAAATTCTAGAGGAAGACAGATTAGTCAATGAAATAATGATGGAATTTTTGCTATAGGAAGGCAGATTAGTCAATGAAATAATGTATGAAATTTCCACTATTTCTTTATGTAATTTTCATATTAAATGACGAAAAAAATTCTAAAGGTAGACTTATCAGAAAAGGATATACATGTGCTCATAAATGAAAAAGTAAAATACATGTCCTCCTCCTTTGTTCTGAGGAGTGGGACAAAAGTGGGTGTTTATAAGACTTTGAGGAAGGCTTTTTTTTTTTTTCAAAAAAAAAAAAGTTTTTCCTCTAAAAAAATAGACAATTTCTTTTGAAAAAAACAGAATTTTTTAATTTTTTAAATATTTTTTACATATGGTAAGAGAGTTGTAAAAAAATTTGATAAATTGAAGGACAATACATTTAATATGGGTAATTTTGAAAAACAAAATGTGGTTTGTTTGATGTATTAGTGTTATTAGTTTAAGTATATGAGAAGTGACACATATCATGAGGAAAAGGAAGAAGGTCCAAAAGAGAAGGTTGGAGAGAAGGTTAGTAGCATTCCGCATCATTCAATGAAACAAACTCTAACAGTTAGTTCTTTCTCATGTGAAATTTTTTACATTTCTCACTTCTTCACATGCATACTGCCTTTGCTCAACTGGTCTGTCAATTTTCTATTATGTATGAACTTATTGATGTGTATGAGTTCCTATCGTGTATTGGGGGAACAAACAAAAAAGAAGACAGATTAGTCAATGAAATAATGTATGGAATTTCCATTATTTCTTTATGTAATTTTCATATTAAATGACGAAGAAAATTCTAGAGGAAGACAGATTAGTCAATGAAATCATGTATGAAATTTCCGTTCTTTCTTTATGTGATTTTCATATTAAATGACAAAGAAAATTCTAGATGAAGACAGATTAGTCAATGAAATAAAGTATGGAATTTCCGCTATTTCTTTATATAATTTTCATATTAAATGACGAAGACAAAATTATAGAGACAGACAGATTAGTCAATGAAATAATGTATGAAATTTTTGCTCTAGGAAGACAGATTAATCAATGAAATAATGTATGAAATTTCCTCTATTTCTTTATGTAATTTTCATATTAAATGACGAAAAAAATTCTAAAGGTCGACTTATTAGAAAAGGATATACATGTGCTCATAAATGAAAAAGTAAAATACACGTCCTCCTCCTTTGTTATGAAGAGTGGGACAAAAGTGGGTGTTTATAAGACTTTGAGGAAGGCTTTTCCCAATCAATCAATGAAGATTAGAGGAAGAGTTTTACCAATCAATCAATGAAGGCTAGAGGAAGAGTTAAATAGCAACAAATGGCCCCCTTTTTGGTTGGGGGAACGTGTGTGTGGGTGTTAAAATTCATTGGAGAAAGACAAGAGGACTATACCACATCATGTGTGGTAGATAATGTGTCAATTTGGAAATAGCTTTAGTAGCAAGTGGACTATACTAGCCACCTACAGCTTTAAGCCTGATCATTCAGATAATGCTTGTATCCTTTGTTTTACCGCGGCTACTAACATAAAGAAAGCCGATACTTTCGTTGCCTCTTCTACCTCCACGCGGCATTGCTCTGTCGGGCTTTCTCCTATTGCGGATAATTCCCCATTATTGCCTTCGGTAGGAATATGGGCTGTGTCTCAATTAGTGTGGTTGATCTTCCGAATTGCCTTAGTTAGCTTTGCCTTACCAACTACCTAATTAGACACAAGGCCCCTCCTCGGAGAAAAGTTACTAGCAGAACTATATAAGACTTTTAACAGTTGTCACATATGATTATGTGTGTTAAACCTCTTTCAACCTTAACCCTAGAATTACACAGAGTAACAAGTATTATTTATTGAATTATCGAAACAGTACAATATTCTCAACAACTCATTCTTGATACAATAATTCCCTAATAGAGTTGTAAGCTCTAATTAACCAATTATGTTATAAACTAATTTCTTAACTAATCAATTAATAAACTGACTATGCCGGCTCATCACTAATCCAGCTCAGCAATGATGAAGGTTCCTAATAATGTGATCAGTCGATGTGACGTAGTGTTATTGATTAAAATATAGCCATCCCTACCACCTCATGTAAATCCCACAAGACTCCTATTCACGGAGGGGAAGAAAGTAGGGGGAATGCTAGCAACCTTTTCTCTAACCTTCTCTTTTGGACCTTCTGTTAGTATGAAAATAGTGTTGTCATTTCCTAGACTCTAGCATAGGTTGAAAATTAGTGTGTGAAGAATTGTTACTGGACGTTTTGGCACAACTCATTCAACCCCATACATCCGAGGCATGACTTGACCGATATGAGAAACTTGATTTCAGGTAAATCATGGCATAATCATGCATTCATTATAGGATTCCTAGTTTGAGTTTTCTTTTTCAATCAAGTATTTTTATGTTAATCTTATTTTTAATAGGATTAGACTTTATCTCTTAAGATTACTTTTCTAGTTGAACTCTATCTTGATTTAAGTTAAAATATTATCTTTTCCTAAGTGACATGCACAATGCTTATTTTCCAATTACCTTGCTTTAGGAGTCAATTGGTTCTTCATAAAAGTGGACGGTTGGTAACATCATTAAGAGTCCTTAATGAATCAGACTTTGTATTTTTATTGAATCAGAATTTATATTGTTAATCGGATAACTGTTTGGCCCTTATGTGGCGTCTCATTTAGGAGATCATATTGCACCAGGTTTAAAAGAGTCTTAGCTGAATTGGTCTTAGAGTTATAATTGTTTTGGAAGTGTAGTCTCGCAAGTTTCTCTCCTGTGAGAGAAACTTGCTTTGAATAAAAGGATGTCTGTTTCTTTTCATTGTAGCTTTTGAACGTATAAAATTGTTGGGGTATATTGAATCTATGTTGGGAAAAGCTGCTGTACTTAGTTTACTCGGTAAGTCATCAAGTGCTTATGTTGCTTGGTGATTGATCAAATTCATTCATCATTCATATTGCATTCATTTGCATTGTTCGGTGACTCATACGGTTGAGGGCACCAAGACCGTGGTGACGGTTTTTTCTCCGGTGAGCTTGAAACAATGATGACCAGTATTGCGTTTAACATAAGGAGTGTCGAAGATCATCCCTTGACAGAAGTTGAATTACGAAGAAGTTGGTAAACGTCATCTAGAATGTGTCTAGAATAAGTGTGTGAGTACTTCTTGTAATCATCGTTCTATAGTGGATTTGTATTGGACTGAGGAGTCCCATGGATTTTTTCCAGAGGAGGGGTTTTACCACGTAAAATAATTCTCTGTGTGTTTCTTTATTTTATGTTCAGCATGTTTCAGGATTGATAAGCCATATCAATCCTGCTACATAAGTTTATTTTTACTTATTTGATTATAATATTAAATTGGCCTATTCTCCCCCCTTTAGGCATTTTTAGTCATCCTACAGGTATTTTCACCTTCTTCCTTTTCTTTATGACATGTGGATTTTTTTAAGGTCATTATTGTGTTTTTTTTTATAACCAAAAAAAAAAAACGTTTTCCTCTGTAAAAAAAAAAAAAAAAGACATTTTCTTCAAAAATATATATATATATAAATTTTAAAATTTAAATTTTTTTACATATGGTAAGAGAGTTGTAAGAAAAAATTGGATAAATTGAAGGACAATACATTTAATAAGGGTAAACTTGAAAAACAAAAGGTGGTTTGTTTGATGTATTAATGTCATTATTTTAAGTTGTATGAGAAGTGACACATATCATGAGAAAAAAGAAGAAAATCCAAAAGAGAAGATTGGAGAGAAGGTTACTAGCATTCCCTATATATATGTACGTTTTTTGGTGAGAAAAATCCCTTCGAGTAGACAAGAAATTGTACAGGAAATTGTACATTTTTTTGTCTTTTCGCATTTTTCTTTTCATGTTAAAGTAGTTTAGGACCGTCCTCTTTCAAAGCAGACATGTGCAGTTGCAAAAGACCATCGTGCATGTTTATGGGAAAAAACAAAACCTCTAGCCCACTTGGCTATAAATTATTGTATGTATGCCATTTACCTTCTTCTTCTTCCTTTTTTTTTTTTTTTTCCTGCATGTCATTTACTATTTTACGTGATATGTGCATCTGTGAGAATGATAGCTCCCAAACGTTCGGCACCATGAGTGATTAACTATTTTGATTATAGAATTTAAAGTTAAATGATTTTAATTATGTGGAATTTTTTAGACCAGAACCTCGATTTATTCAAATTATAGAAGTTCAATTTAACAACTTTTGTGCAATTAGAACCAGAGAGAGAATGGATTTCTTGAGTTGTTGTATCGTCCTGCTAAACCTTTTCTTTGTGTTGTTGTTCTCAATTATTCAAGCTCTGCAAAGCAAAGCCAATCCCGAAAGGCATCTTCTCCCACCTGGACCAAAGCCATTTCCCTTCATTGGCAATCTTTTAGAGCTTGGCAACAAACCCCATCTCTCTCTCACCAAGCTTTCTCAAATCTATGGCCCCATTATAACTTTGCAATTCGGCCAATATTCATATTGGGGATTCCCCATCCCCACCTTTAATGGGGAATGGGTTCCCCGTCCAACCCCACCTTTTGGGATTGGCCTTGCTTTGCAGAGCTTGAATAATTGAGAACAACAACACAAAGAAAGATGGCACCAGGTATGTCAGAGGTCGTATACTCAAGTAAGATGGCAACAGGTATGTCTTTACGTATTTCAAATTGTGTGAAGATTTTGAACATGTATATTAAAGAAATCTCACAGTTGGTATCAGAGCCAGGTTGTTCGCACACACTAAAATCGTTTTTCAAGCATGCCAATTACGATTTCTTATATGTTTATGCCATGATGAGTTTTTGGTGATGTTCAAAATTTGAAGATGGATTAAACATGTTTTCTAAATATCGAGAATATTAAAGAATCTGGAAAAGCATGTTTTAATTTGATTTTCATATCTTCAAAACTTTAAACACGTTTTTGACCTACCTGATGACCTGAAAACCCCAAAAATGCCCATATGTAATAGCATAGTTGTGAGTTGTGTTAATTATGTCATTCCCTATTTAGAAAGGTATTTTGCGTCAAAAACGAACACCAAAAACGTCTAAAACACTGTTCACTGCAGAAATTACTATTCACTGCAATTTAGGGTTTTCTCTCTTGAACTGTATTTGTTTCGTTATTTTCTGAGCTAGATAGGTGCTTATTTTTGTTCTGAGAATCAACAAATTTTTCTTAACAAAACCAAACCTAAATACTCAAATCCTAAAGAAATAACAAAAATTGCATCATACCTAAATTACTTGATAAGTTTCTTCAACAAATAGAATCTGTCATGTAATTTATTTATGATGGCACAAGATAACACGTAATTTGTGTAAGGTATAAGTAATCTCTTGCCACAAAGGTGTGATACTTAATTAAGGAAGCTTGCATATATTATTTGTTAGTTTAATGAATAAAGTGAAATGGAAAAACTATTTTCTCTTAACAAATTGAGAATTGGTGTCTTGGAAAGTAATTATGTTTTTTTTTTTTTGGTTGCAAATCCTTACAGCTTTGAACGCTCTCTCAATCAATTTCTCACAAATTGAAAGATTCACTGGAACAAACTTCAAAACATGGACGTATGATTTTGAAGTTATTCTCGGAATGAATGAGATCGTTTATGATCTCACTCATGATTATATTTAATTCAAGCTAGCCATTTCGCTTATGTGTCTTGTAGTACAACTCCTAGAGCTTAGGAAAAAGGAAAAGCCTCTGGTGGTTAATAGGAGCCACTCGTGCCAACTAATCACAAATGAAATTCTAGTAAAGAATACAATGGAGCTAATTAAGAAGCGGAACGAAGATGAGCTGGAGCAAAAAAGGGTTAAGATGCAGTGACGTCGTCGATCTTATGGAGGACCCATAAGGATATACATGGCTACAAAGGACGGTCTCAGAAGTCTCAGGATCACTGTAAAGCTCGGTGTATGCGCTTATGGGAGAGGACGAAACATCAATAAGCTAATTCGATACAAAAATCTCCTAGTGTAGTTTGTGAAACATACGCCCCAACTTGAATCACTTGTTGAGATTTTTGATACCTCCACTAATAGGGAGATAGTGGTACTTAACCCGTTCCTTGCTAGGGAGAACAACACTTTGGCATCATGTTGTGACAAGGAGGATTAGATAGCTACATGTTGTTTTCATTAAATATTATTGGAATATTTAATTTTAAGTTGGATTTAGGATTTATTTTAAAGTTGGATGATGTAGTTTCATTACCGTAAATAAAGAGAAATTTAATTTCTAATTCAAGATTATTAAGACTTGGTTTTATTTTGGATTCAATAAAGATGTTTTTGTATCTCAGAATTCAAAGACAATAAAGATGGATTATACTGTCTCAATTACAATAAATCTTTTTGATATCAACAAACGGGTGTTCACCATTAAACAGAATGGTGCAGTCATCCACAAATACTACAGCCAACTGCAGCACATCTTTCAAGAAATTGAATCGCATGCACTGCGACGCCGATGTGACTGATTGCCAGAAAGAACTAGATTGTCTTCGTGTTCACCTTTTTCTTGTCGGGCTCAACCCTGAGTTTGATCAAGTTCGGGGGGAAAACCTATGCAAAGATCCTAAATGAGACCATGATCAAAGCTTTGCATATGTACGTCGCGAAGCTCAACAACGACTGACCATGGCCAGTGCTCCGGAAACCGTTGTGATGGTCACTCAACGTCAACAAGGCCCTTAGATCTCTACTGGTGGCTCTTCTCATACTAAGGTCACAGACACTCATCTGGAGCATAAATGCACTCACTGTGGTGGAAGTAAACATACCCGTGCTGGTTGTTACGAATTGATTGGGTGCCCAGATTGGTGGGACCACTCCAAAGCTCCCCCCAAGAATAGGAGCAAATCACCCAACACATCTTCTGACTCAGATCTTGTAAGTCCTGCTGTTTCAACTACATCGGCTCTCGCCTCTGCATCTGTAGCCATAACAGGTAACCAAGGTTATGTTTTACATAGTTCTTCAAAGAAACATACATGAATTATTGACACCGGAGCCACTGATCATATGACCTTTGATCCTGGACAAATTGCCTCTCATACACCGTCTCCTCAATCAGTGGTGTCTAATGCCAATGGTACCCTATCCCCTATAATTAGGGAGGGTTCACTCTCTCTCTTTCTAATTCTTTCAATTTGGATTCTGTGTTGATTATTCCATCCTTACATCATAATCTCTTGTTTGTTGCCCAAATTACTAAGGCTTTGAATTGCACTGTAACCTTTTGGCCTACTCATTGTGGTTTTCAGGACATTCTCAGTAACAAGACAATTGGTTGTGGTACTAGGAGGGGCAAACTTTACTACTTGGACTTAGCATCTGACAATGAAACACACTACCGAAGTATGGTTATGGCATCGGCGTCTTGGATATGCTTCGTTTGGATATTTACAGAAGCTATTTCCTCCCTTATTTTCCAATTTAGATATTTTCAATTTTAAGTGTGACATTTGTGAATTGGCCAAGAGCCATCGTGTTCCTTTTCCCTTAAGTTCAAATAAAAGTTTAGTTCCATTTTCTCTTGTTCATTCTGATGTTTGGGGCCTTGCTAAAATTACCACTCCAGGGGGAGCTCGATGGTTTGTCATGTTTATAGATGATTGCACCCACATGACCTGGGTTTCCCTTCTATAAAAAAAAGAGGAAGTCAGTTCCAAGTTTCAATAGTTCTATCAAATGGTGGAGACTCAGTTTCATGCTAGAATTCAGATTCTTCGTTCTGACAATGACAGAGAATTTCTTGACCATGATCTTAACAAGTTCTAACAAGATCATGGCATCATACATCAACGCTCATGCCCCTACACTCCCCAACAAAATGGAGTCCCTGAAAGAAAGAACATACATTTATTGGAAGTAGTTCGTGCCTCTCTCTTTGGTGCCAATATGCCTTGATCTTTTTGGAGAGAAGCCGTCGTCTCTACAGCATACCTCATCAATCGGATACCTTCCAGTATCCTAAATTTCCAAACACCACTTCAAACGCTTCACCATCATATCCAAATACCTCCTACCCCAAACCTAGAACCCTGTATTTTTGGCTGTGTTATATTTGTCCAATTACATGATCACCAACGAAGCAAATTAGATCCCCAAGCCGAGAAGTGTGTTTTCATTGGCTATGCACCTCATCAGAAAGGATACCGATGTTATCATCCTCCTAGTCAGAAGGTCTACAATTCCATGGATGTTGTGTTCCAGGAACATGACTTATATTTTTCAGCAGTACATAAGGAGAATCAAGAATCCACCACTCCTCAAATTGTCGATTTTTTCCCCAAGATGTCACTCTGCTTCAAAACGACCGGTCGCCAATGGAAAGCGACCGGTCGCCCCCCCTTAGGTCTTCAAACATGGAGAACTTGCTTCCAAATGACTGGTCGCCAGAAGACAACAAATGGTCGCTAGAGGAAAATTATCAGTTGTCTCCACGCTATCAAAATCAGGAGGAGGAAATTGAACCGTTTATGAGATTTTGCCCGCTTTAGTTCCAGTACCACACCAATCACCTGCTAAGGAAGTCATTCAGGTAACATCTTTCCCTGAAACTGATAACACTAATGAAATATCCCATGATGATTGATTTCAGAAGGCATAGAGGCTACATGTCAGCTTCCAGAAAGGAAGAATCGTGGCAAACCTCGAGTACAATATGAAGCAAATCTTAAAGCCAAGGGAAAATACCCCATCAATAATTATATATCTCTCAGTAGATTATCAGAGTCACATGTGCACTATGTGAAGTTGTTGGCTAACATATCTGTCCCCAACAGTGTGACTGAAGCAATAGAAGACCCAAAATGGAAAGAAGTCATGAATGAAGAAATGCGAGCTCTGCAAAAGAATGTCACATGGGAACTCGTGCCCTTACCTCATGGAAAGAAGACAGTAGGATGCAGGTTTTTTTATATTGTGACACTCAAAGCAGATAGATCCATTGAAAGATATAAAGCTAGATTGGTGGCGAAGGGGTGCACACAGAGATATGTGATAGACTACCAGGAGACCTTTGCCCCAGTAGCCAAGATTAACACTATTAGAGTCATATTTTCTCTAGCAGCAAAGCTCGAATGGCCACTACATCAGTTTGATGTCGAAAATGCATTCTTACATGGAGACTTGGAAGAAGAAGTATATATGGACTTACCCCCAGGATGTAATTCAGCTCTTGACAAGAAGAATCAAGTTTACGAGCTCAAAAAGTCATTACATGGGTTAAAGCAATCTCCTAGGGCATGGTTTGGCAGATTTATTAAATCTATGAAGAATTTTGGATATAAACCGAATAATTCATCACACCCTGTCCTTGAAGCGTGATGAAGGAAAACTTATTGCATTGATTGTTTATGTAGATGACATAGTCGTACTGGAAACGACGCATGAGAGCAACTGAAGTTGCAAAAGTATTTGTCTTAGGAATTTGAGATGAAGAATTTAGATGATCTGAAGTACTTTCTCGGAATCGAAGTAGCAAGGTCAAAAACTGGTATATTTCTGTCTCAAAGGAAGTATGTAATGGATCGACTCACTGACACATGAATGCTTGGATGTAAGCCTGCTGACACACCCATTGATATGAATCACAAGTTGTGTGAAGATATGAACCAAGAACCAACCAATATGGAACAGTACCAACGCCTTGTTAGAAGGTTGATATACCTGGCATACACAAGACTAGATATTGCATATGCTGTGAGTGTGGTTAGTCAGTTTATGCATTCACCCAGTGTTTCTCATAGAAATGCAGTTGATCGGATCTTAAGATACTTAAAGTTAGCCCCTAGGAAAGGATTAATGTTCTAAAAAAATGGAGATCTTGAAGTTGTTGGATATACAGATGCTGATTGGGCTGGTTCCAGTACAGATAGACGCTTTACTTCTGGTTACTTTACATTTGTTAGAGGTAACCTAGTCACTTGGCAGAGTAAAAAAATAAAATGTGGTTTCTCAGTCTAGTGCAGAAGCAGAGTATTGAGGAATGACTCAAGGAGTCTGTGAATTATTGTGGATCAGAAGACTCTTGACAGAATTGAGCTTCAAGCTAGAAAAGCCAATGGAGTTGCATTGTGACAACAAGTCAGCTATCGATATTGCCCATAATCCAATTCAACATGATCGAACCAAATATGTTGAGGTGGATAGACATTTCATCAAAGGAAAAATTGATAATAAGATCATCTGCCTACCATTCGTAAAATCAGAAGATCACCTGGCAGATGTCTTAACAAAAGCTATTTGTGAAAGAGTATTTCATGACTCACTTACCAAGTTGGGCATTGGTGACATATATACACCAACTTGAAGAGGAGTGTTGAAGTGAGTCTCCTAATTAATCAAGGAGATGTATTTCCTTGATTAATTAAGGGATTTACTTTCTTGTTTTATATAGTTGACAAATCATTGTATAATTAGGAGATACTATCCTAATTGATTACTGTATCTATATCCTTGTAAAGCACTTATGTAAATTCCTATATATATCTTCTTATGGAGAAGAATAAAACTTAACCTAAAGTATTCAAACCATATTCATATTTTAGCAAGCTGTAGCCGCACCTTTCTTTTACCGCCCGTTATTTTTGTGTCTCCGTTGCACCGTCTTCATTGCAGACCGTCCTCTCCATTGAGCTCTCTCGTGGCAAGCCACGGCAGCTCCATTTATCTCCCTGGGTAGTGATGGCCAAATTTCTGTTTCCTCACCGAGCCTCGTCACTACTCACCGAGCATTCTCCTCACCAGCCTTTATCTCTCTCATGCCGTGTAACTCAAGTGGTTTTGAACTAGGGATGGCAATGGGTCGAATCGGGGGTGGGTATGCCTTTTCCATCCCCATCCCGTTTTTTTTCCAATTCCCACCTTCATTACTACAATATTCATATTGGGAATTTCCCATCCCAACCTTCAACTGGGAATGGGTTCCCCTACTTGCCCCATTACGTACGGAAGAAAAATCAATATAAAACTACTTTTTTTGAAAGAAAATAAACAGGACTAGAGCAAGACAATGAGTACATATAATATATTATCTACGTACAATGTTTACATATTGACTAGGAAGTTAACTAAATATATAAGTAGTGTAGCGTAAGATTTGTATAAATTTTATAAATATATAATATAAAACTTAGTCGGCACAATCACTTTAATAACATATTTAAATATACTATATTCTAAATAGGGAGGGTTCGGGTCGGGGATTAAAATACCGTCCCTCCCCCTCCCCTAACACCATATCCAAAAAATTGACAGTACCTGCCCTCATACCCGTTTGTTATCCTTCTTACCCGACCATTAGGGTCGAATCCATGTGAAGACCCTTACCCGTGGGAAAAATTGCCATCCATATTTTGAACAGTTATCTTCCTTGCACTCGAGATTCTGTGTTTGAATCTCACCCACCCAATATCGATCGCTTTTATTTTTAAAAAAAAATAGAGACTATCTCGTGTATATATAATATATCTCAATCATTCATCAAGTTTGAATCTCAATAACAATTGGTTGTTGTAAGAACGTCCAACAGAATTAACTATGAAGATTTATTGGGGTGCATAGAGTAATTGGACTGTCTTGGCTTTATGGGGCTCCTATCTATTATAGGGGGGATTCTTATCCTGGTGTATGATTTTTGTTTGTAAAATCACCCCAGTTGCCCTTCAATATGATGGTAGATTGACCTTGCGAAGGCTATATCTAAAGGAAAAGCACAGAGCCATGCCACTAGAATACAGATTTTTGTTTTGTAAATTTTTTATTAAGTTATTCGGTGTTGATTTTTCAAGTACTTAGCATGAAAAAAAATGAAATAGAATGATTTTTTTCATTAAAAAAACACTTTTGAATGAAGCCAATTTGGCCATCTAAAAAGATTCTGTTTTAGCGGATAGCTAGTAACTTTCTTTCTGTCCAAACTAGACGCATAACTAAGTCCAAACGATAAGACTTGTCGGATTGGGAGGCTCTCCCTCCCTCCTTCAACTTTTATGTGTGTGTGTGCGTGCGATTAGAACCAAAGAGAGAATGGATTTCTTTTGTTTTTGTATGGTCCTGCTAAGCCTTTTCTCTGTGTTATTGTTCTCAATTACTCAAGCTCTGCAAAGCAAAGCCAATCCCAAAAGGCATCTTCTCCCACTTGGACCAAAGCCATTTCCCTTCATTGGCAATCTTCTAGAACTTGGAAACAAACCCCATCAATCTCTCACCAAGCTTTCTCAAATCTATGACCCCATTATAACTCTGCAACTAGGCTAAGTAACAACGGTGATTCTTTCTTCACCAAACACAGCCAAACAAGTCCTCCGAACCCACGACCAATTCTTGTCCAACCGAACCATCCCAGATGCATTTCAAGCCTATGACTTTCGCCAGGACAGCCTGCCATGCATACCACCTTCGGCCAAATGGAGAAGCCTTCGACAAATATGCAACTCTCAATTGTTCGCCGCCAAAATCCTCAAAGCCAACCAACCCAACCGCCGCATAAAAGTGCAAGAGCTCATATCTCAGGTCAACGAAAGTACAGTCAATAGTGAGGCGGTAGTTATTGGAAGGGCCGCTTTCACTACGCTCATTCTGCTGTCTCGTATTGTTTTCTCAGTGGATTTGGCTAACTCAAGTAGCGAGATGGCCAGGGAGTTCAAGGAGACTGTGTGCGGTTTGATGGAAGGGGTAGGGACCCCAAACGTGGGGGAATTGTTTTCCTGTCTTTAGGAAAATTGACCCCCAGGGCATTAGGCAGAGCATGATCAAACATTTCAATTAGATGGAACAACTCTTTGACTGCATGATTAGCCAAAGATTGGCATCAAGAAAAGCCCATGATTATGTCAGAACCAATGATATGCTGGATACTCTTTTGAACATCAGTGAAGCGAATAGTGAGGACATGGACAAGACCAAAATTCGACATATGTTTCTGGTTAGTTATTTTGTCTTTGCTCATCATTATAGTTAAACTACTATATCAATTAATTTAATTTACAGAGAGAAGGGATTCAAACTTAAGTGCAAAGAGTTGGCGAACTGGCCTGGCCTGGCCTGACCGTCTACTCTCGTTAGGTGTTTTTTATTTTGGTTTTTAATCCCATTTTGTTTTTCTGACTTGTTATGTTAAAAAGGCTCTATTTGCCGCGGGGACTGATACAACTTCAGCCACATTGGAATGGGCCATGGCTGAGCTGCAACGCGACCTTGAAAAGCTGTCAAAAACTCAACAAGAGCTGGAGCAAATCATTGGCAAAGGAAAACCAGTAGAAGAAGCAGACCAAAATAATGGTTTTTTGCTTGGCATTGCATGTCAATTGGCATGCTCGTGCTTGAATTTTATTATTTTTTAAATGGCTATGATTGAGTCAAAACGACGCTTGACGGGATAACATTTAGCATGGGTTCATAGAGCCAGTACATTTTACGGGCTTGCTACGACCTTTTTACTTAGCGTGTTGCATATTTGCTTGGCGTGGCACGTAGATTGCAACTCGCGTGAGAGTGTATGATGAACTTTCGCATGCCCAAATGGGGGTTTCTTTTTAGTAAGGTGTCGCACTGGGCCAGGAATATATTTGGGCCCACTCTTAGATTTTTTTGGGCCTCAACACACTCAAGATTCTGTGTTTGAATCTCACACACCCAATATCGATCGCTTTTATTAAAATAAAATAAAATAAAAAATAGAGACTATGTCGTGTATATATCTCAATCATTCATTAAGTTTGAATCTCAATAACAATTGGTTGTTGTAAGAACGTCCAGCAAAATTAACTATGAAGATAGTTTTTTCTTTGAGGAAGGTTTATTGGGGTGCATAGAGTAATTGGACTGCCTTGGCTTTATGGGGCTCCTACCATTGTTGACAATGGGGCTACTAATTATATTGGCCGTGTTTGTGTTTAAATAGCTTGAGAAAATTTGAAGTTTCTTGCCCACAAAGAGAATTCTTACAAGATTTGATGACCTTAAACATGGTGCAAGTTAAAAGAACAGTAGGGTTGGTAGGGTTGGTGGTCCTTTGATTTCTACCCGGCAGCTGTCAAATTTTTTTTTTTTTTTTTTCTGTTGTTTCATCCTTGGTTATATTAGCCGCGGGCCTCGGCAGCTTCTTTCTTTTCTTTGTAATTCCGTCTTAATTTTGGTTATGCATGATAAAATTGACCTTAAAATTTTTGTCGTGCATGATAAAATTGACCTTAAATGGCTTGACCTTTCAATAAAAAAAACAGTTTATTCGATGCACGTTCTCAACACGTCTTTTTCCTTTGTCCATAAGTAAGAATTGATGGGGCTCATGATAAGAATTTAGATGACTTCATTTTCGTCAATTCACACCAGGTGCCTTTCCCAATCTGTCTTTGATGAGATTGGACAAATAACTTTAATGGACCAATATGATTTTATCTTGGTATGACAATATTTATATGATATTTGGCACTGACCGTGTATAGAAGGACAAATTTGATAAAAGCTTCCTTACCAAAAATGGCTTGTAATAGCTGCTTTGAATTATTTTGTGTGATGCGGTTGCATTATTTGGTTAGTGCCTACCCAAATTTTCTCAAATGTCTTTACCTAAGCAAGTTGTTCTCAAATGTCTTTACCTACGTTTGTCTCTTAGCTTTTAGGGGATATATATAAACAACTTAAAAGAGTTGGTCCTGAAAATATATTTTCATGCTTTCTCGATAAGTCTCAACAAGAATATTTATATGATATTTGGCACCGACCGTGTATAGAAGGACAAATTTGATAAAAGCTTCCTTACCAAAGATGGCTTGTAATAGCTGCTTTGAATTATTTTGTGTGATGCGGTTGCCTTATTTGGTTAGTGCCTACCCAAATTGTATTATTTGAGTAAGGAAAATTGGCATATATATCACCTGAAATTTTAGGCATGTGTAGAATTACTATTTTAAATTTTAATTTTATTAACCACATGAACTATGTAAAGTGTTGAAATTTACTACCTACGCCTAACTCCGTTAAATTTTTTCGTCAAATCAAGTCACATAATGCAAATGTGATTTTTAAGGGCATTTATGTCAATCAATATACACATAAATTTAGAAAATTTAAAAACTAACAGAATTTAATTTTAAATGAAAAAAAAAAGTAGGAAAACTAACCTAATAATTTCACAAACTTCCCCACCTCCTTCCAACACCTATTCTCCCCCACCAAAATAAAGTGAACATTTTCTCTGTGAAATTGAGTTATTCTTGGTCGATGGTTGAGGCCAATCTTCTTCTTTCTTCTTCTTTTTGTTTTTTCTGAAAATTTTGGTGTTAGTTGCTTCACTAGGCTTATATCTCATACGTCCTGCCTCTTAAAATTGCTTGGCGCTTTCGATAAAAAAACAGTTTATTCGATGCACGTTCTCAGCACGTCTTTTTCCTTTGTCCATCAGTAAGGTTGCCGGTCTAGTTCTTTCGATTGATGGAGCTCATGGTAAGAATTTAGATGACTTCATTTTCGTCAATTCACATCAGTTGCCTTTCCCAATCTGTCTTGATGAGATTGGACAAATAACTTTAATGGACCAATGCGCGCAAGCCATATGATTTTATCTTGGTATGACAAGAATATTTATATGATTTTTGGCACCGACCATGTATAGAAGAACAAATTTGATAAAAGCTTCCTTACCAAAAATGGCTGTTAGAGATTGCTTGTAATAGGTGTTTTGAATTATTTAGTGTTGATTTTTCAATTTAAAAATTGTGTTTGGAAATCTTGTTGGTTCAATCACTTTTCTTTCTTTGTTTCTAATCTTCTACAAAAAAAATTTGGGGGAGATGGTAAATTAATATTTCAACATTTTAAATAGTTCAAGTGGGTTACTAGAAAAAATTAAAAATTCATGAGGTAATCCTGTACACACCTTAAATTTCAAACGATATTTGTTCAAATTTCCATTTGGGGTAAATAGAGATGGCTTGTCAAAGCTTCCACCCGTGACAGCTAAGTCCAGACCCAAATTGTTCTCAAATGTCTTTACCCACGCAAGTTGCTCCGAAATGTCTTTACCTAAGTTTGTCTCTTAGCTTTTAGGGGATATATATAAACAACTTAAAAGAGTTGGTCCTGAAAATATATTTTCATGCTTTCTCGATAAGTTAGGCGAGAGATGGATTTCTTGAGTTGCATGCTAATATGTCTTATGGTTGGCTGGATCTCAATCCATGCCCTCTATTATTCATTTGCAAGAACAAGTCCCAATAAGCTTCCGCCTGGACCAAATCCACTTCCTTTCATTGGAAATCTTCTAGAGCTTGGAAACAAGCCCCACCTCTCCCTAACCAAGCTTTCACAACGCTATGGGCCCATTATGACTTTACATCTTGGCCAAATCACGACCGTCGTGGTTTCTTCATCCGCCATAGCTAAACAAGTCCTCCAAACCCATGACCAATTGTTTTGCAACCGAACAGTATTAGATTCAGTCCAAGCCTGTAAACATGGCGAGAACGGCATGCCCTGGATACCTGTTTCAGCTAAGTGGAGAAACCTTCGCAAAATATGCAACTCCCAATTGTTCGCCACCAAAGTTCTCGACGCCAGCCAAGGCAACCGCCACCTAAAAGTGCAAGAGCTCATAGCTGATGTCCATGAAAGCGTTGTAAAAGGTGATGCAGTGGAGATTGGAAGAGCTGCTTTCAAAACTACGCTCAATTTGATGTCGCGGACTGTCTTCTCTGTGGATTTAGCGGACCAGAATAGTGAGAGGGCTAGAGAGTTCAAGGAGCTGGTGCGGAGTATTATGGAAGAGATTTCGAAACCAAACTTGGCTGACTATTTTCCAGTGCTTAAAAAGATTGACCCCGTGGGGATACGGCGCCGTTTGACTCGTCACTTCCTGAAGATGTTTGACCTCTTCGATCGCTTGATCATCCAAAGAATGGAATCAAGAAAAGCACCTGACTATATCATGACCAGTGATATGTTAGATACCCTTATAAACAGTAGTGAAGAGAAAAATGAGGATATGGACATGGTTGAAACTCAACATTTGTTCCTGGTTAGTGGCTATCTATATATACTCTAGCTCTCTTGTTCTTTAATCTTGATAACTTTGTTTCAATTGATACTAAGTTACTAACTAGTGAATATATGTATAGATTGCTTAGATTTCAAAATTAATTATGAATACTATACATTTTCGCTTTTGTTTTTGTTTTGTTAATTGCTATTTGTACCATCTAAACTGATTATTTCATTTGCTACTGTCTCAATCGGAGGTCAAGTTTACCACGAAAATGGTAGATCAGATGTTGAATTGATATGGTATAAGTAATTATATTCCTACTAATTAATCAATTTGGTCAATTATTATAGGATCTATTTGCTGCTGCCACAGATACAACTTCAGCCACATTAGAATGGGCAATGGCTGAGCTACTACGCAACCCCGAAAAACTGTCAAAAGCTCAAGAGGAGCTGAAGCACATCATTGGCAAAGGAAAACCAGTGGAGGAATCAGACATCACTCGGCTCCCTTACTTACAAGCCATAATCAAAGAGACCTTCCGCTTGCACCCAGCAGCTCCATTGCTAATTCCTCGCAAAGCCGGAGCAGATGTAGAAATATGCGGGTACATTGTACCAGAGGGTGCACAAGTTTTGGTCAATGCATGGGCCATAGGCAGAGACCCCAGCATCTGGGACAACCCAAACTCGTTTATGCCGGAGAGGTTCTTGGGATTGGACATAGATGTTACAGGGAGGAACTTTGAGCTTATCCCATTTGGTGGTGGACGGAGAATTTGTCCTGGGTTACCATTGGCAATGAGAATGCTGAACTTGATGTTGGGGTCACTTCTTAACTGCTTTGATAACTGGAAGCTTGAAGATGGGGTTGCACCAGAGACCATGAACATGGAAGACAAGTTTGGCCTCACTTTAGAGAAGGCTCAGCCCCTAATAGCTGTGCCCATGACATAGGAGATCCTAGCTAGCTATTGGTTTTTACGTACATTAATAAAAACCATGCACTGTATCCTCCTACTTATCAAGTTTGAAACTCAATAATGATCAATTGTTGTGAAACTGTTACTGTCACCCATTGGTTTAACTATGATTAATTACTGCTACCCATTGGTTTAATAAACGCAATTTTTTTTTTCTCCAATTATCTATCTACTGTCTCCTACAGTATTAATAATTTATTAATCCCACTAAAACTAAACTTTTGAATTAACAACAGTGCTTTTAGTCGACAAAAAAAGACGTCTACGGCTTAAAACCAACATGTAGTGGTGTATAATCATCAATCTCGCTCATTTACGAAAATCATCAATTTTGGCTTGAGCTCACGGCCCAAGTCTATATGAGCTTGGGCCGTACTCGTATTGGGCCATTAAATAGGTCGATATGAGCATACGCTAAATTTGACTTATGTATTGTATTTTTTTATAATTTTTTTTACAACTGAATTTAAATCTTTTTTTATAATTATGTATATACTAAAGATTTAGGATTTGTTAAAAAAAAAAGGTCAATAACTTTATTTAAAGTACATTTAAATAGAAAATTGCTATATTATTGTTTGGGTTTTAAAAATTGAAACTTGAAAAATAAAATTATTATTTTATATATAAAGAAAACATTAATTTTTAATATATACTAGCCTCTCCACACGCGCTTCCGCGCTTGCTAGAGGCTTTTTTTAAAAAAAATTTAAATTTATTTTAGAATTAAAAAAGATAATGGGTAGTTGTATTCCATAAAAATAGAATCCATTATCTTATTTTTCTTTTATTTTTCTTTTTTTTAAATATGAAAAATTGTGAATTTACTATATTATCCTCATTTAATTAATAATTTCAATTCTTAATGTTTGCATTAACCAAGTACATTTTATGGTATTTTGAATGTTTTACCATTATTAGCCTTTTGCTTTATATATATATATATATATATAGATTATTAGAGAATAGAAATAGTCTTGAATTTAAGATATATTTAATAATATTATATATTATTTTTCTCTAAAAACAAGTATAATTTAATAAATGGGCTTTAAACAAGCAGGCCTATTGGATTTCGAGCTGGTACAGTCTGCGACAGGTTAGGAGCCCGCCCGGCCCATTAGACCTAATTACTTAGTCCCGACACGACCCAAAGATATGAACCATGATGTATCATGTCTATCTTAAGCAGACTATGTTCGTGCTATGTCGGGTCGGCCCAGTTCATATGACACCTCTATGAGAGAGTTTCGTGACACAAATTGTTGACTTTCTATAGCTACAATTAAGAGCTGAACATCATGTCGAATCATAATATTTTATTACTTTGTTTGATTTGACTGACATATATTAATTCTCGTATTTGTATTTGTATCTGTATAAGAAGTGTATAGCTTGTGTATTATATTACTCAAAAGAATAACAATTTCTAATTACTTTTCATTTTCTAAAAAATCATTAAAATATTATATTAGCCAATTTTACACCATATTGTTCCAACTCAACAGTATTTCCATTCCTGAATCCAAATCCAAGCTTTGTGTAAATACATAAGGCAAGGCCTTGCAAATGTAATTATAAGTCCTTAACAGCAAGCAAGTATTGAGCAATTCCATCCTTCCTTCTCACAAGCGAATCCTTAATAGATCCTGAAAGAGAATTTTTTTCGCCAGTTACTGATCAGTATTTTCAGTTAGGTATATGATGAAGGCTAGGAAAATCAAGAACAAAAATAACTTAACCTTTGAATCCAACAATAGCAACATTCTCTACATCCATATTATTTATCTCTCACCTCATATCATGTCTTCCTGCATCAGACAATAGCAAAGAATATATCAAGACAAAACATTGAATTTAAAACTAAATATTATTCTTCATTTTCTCAGTCATATCAAACAAAAAATAAATCATTTCCGAAACAAAAAAATAGATCTGAGATACATGTGAGTAAGAAAGTCTTAGAGATTCAGATCTAAGTTCAATTGTGAGCCGATAAAAGCCTCAGAAAATCCATGCAGGCCATTCCAAATCCAAAACCTAACAATAAGAAGAAAGAAAAGACATAATGGTGACAAGCAAGCAAAACCATTGACCAGCCACCCATGACAAGACTCGACCCAAATTCCGTTTTGGAATCCGAGCCGGACCCTGTGCGTGTCCGACACCTGACGGATGCCGGGCTCGAATAGCCTAATTGCCCTTCCCTACAAAGCACGATAAAATAACAAGGTTGACTTCTACCGAAAATTCGGCAGAATCTCCCTTGTAACTGGATCAATACCAAAACATTTACACTTGCCAAACAAACATAAATACACAACCAACTGCCAATATATGTATACATACATTTCAACAGTTAAATTCTAATTCTAGGGCAAATTATAAGAGCGACTACTAAGAATTTACAAAGGAGTCAATCCTTTTACAAAAAATAAAGTCCTACATCAGAAAGGAAAGCGCGGAAGGTGGAAAAGGGCCCGGTGGTGGATCACTGTGCACGCCTACTGCTTGGGGGCGCAAAACATTAAAAAGGGTGAGTGGACTCAAAAAAACAAAGTTTGGAAAAATACATATGAACATACTAACCCCACTGTAAAAACACTTATACAAACTAAATTATTCTCTTTATTATATTCGTACTGAAATCAATGCACTTATATAATTATACATATATATACCAATCATACTCATGGTCAACATTAATTTCTTAAAAGCATTGAAAACAGTTTAAAACTACCACCTAAGTGTACCCCTTATTTCCGTCAATTCCTAATATCCGTCAATTCCTCGCATCACCATGGATGACACGTACTCATAGGTCTCAGTGATACAAGGTCAGTCTGAGCTGCAACTCGCAGGATTCAGAGGACCGTAGTCAGCCTGATTCGCATTACTCGCTCCACACGAGTTCGGGTACCATAGAACTCATGGGGCAACTGTCAAGGATGCTGACTAAACCGAAGGCAACCAATAAAATCCGAAGGCAACATTTGATCTGAAGGCAACTTATTTACCAAAGGCAACATCTGTATATCTGGCTACCTAAGGTGGTTTAGGAAAATATAAAGTTTCTGAAGAAAATCTGCTAAATAAGTGAATTTCTGTAAACTCTAAAACTCTGCTGCCATTTATCTGATAATTAACTAGAATTTCTTTTCCTATATCCTTTAAAGGATATTCCACTCGACATCATGCAAAACAAAATATTAAAAGCATATAACGGCTTATAAAACACTAATATTTGAATAAAACTTATTCAAGATCAAATACTGTAACTGAACTGCTTAAAGTCATTTATAAAAACAAAGAGTCCACTCACTGATGGTCCGTGCTCACTGGACCCCTTGAAGGTCCCTCATACGGGTCAACTAGTGCCCGGGTGTCTGATTCAATGACCATAATATTCTATTAATACAATACTCAATATAGTATTCATTTAAAAACCCTGACCCCTGGCTCCAAGAAGTACGTGCGTCAGATTAAAGTTGTTCCTATGCCCATAAAAGCTTTCCTTCCAATTGGAATAGTTTAGCAGTATCTTGGGACTCAAAAAGTGCTAAAGTCCCAAAAAGTCAACCCGGGACCCCGCGGGTCCACGACCTCACAATTATGATCCGGAAGCCTCTAGAAGTTCCAATATACCTAGGACACATGTTCCGAGGGTTTGATCTCAATCGGACGGTCGGATTGATCACGATCGTACAATCGCACGATTTCTAAACCCTAGCCCTAGGGTTCGCGATTTCAGAGTATCCGAAACTCTGATTCACAATCTGTCGTATCCTAAACAATCCTGCAATTGTCTAGATGAACATATCTGAAAATGATTACAATCCAACGGCTCAACAGTATTGAACCCGAAAATCGCACAATATGCAAAAATCTGTTCGAGGCTCAAACGGTAACCAAATTGAGATCCGTGAATTCCTACGCGCTCGTGACAACACGAGGATCATTCTAGGATTGAAAGTGTGCTCCATAAACTGCCCACGCGCCGCCACACGCTCCGGCAGGGCGTGGGTGGCTTGATAATTTCTGGCGGTTGAAAAATCTCCAAACCGCTGGCCCAAACTCCTGTCCTAAGTAAAACACCATATTTGAAACCACTTTTGTTCTTGGACTTACCCCAAAAACTGGCCGAAAGTGGCCGGAATTTCAAACTCAAAACCGGTGAAACTTTGGATCGTGATTTGATCTATCTAGGCTAAAAATCGTTCCAATCCTACCCAACCAGCAGCTAAGTCATGAAAAAGAGGTAAAGATTCATACCTTACTCGACTGATTTGGTGGCCAGAGGAGAGAGCTCGAAAGCTTGGAAGTTTTCTCAAAATCGGCTGGGTTTTGGACGTTTTCCGGCGAAAATCGTGACAGTCAAGTGGCAGGGAAGGTCGGGCTTGGTGGCGGAGCTGACGTCAGTGTGATTGGGTCTGGTCCAGCGGGTCGGGGCGAGGTGTAGCGGTGGCTGGGTGGTTATGGAGGTTCAGCTGGGGAAAGGCGCACGGGAAGGAGGCTGCGGGGAGAGAGAAGAGAGACTAAGGGAAAAGGGAGAGAAGTGAGGTTTTTAAAATCTGAATTTTCAAATTACCATTTTGCCCCTCTACGTATTTTGACCGTATCTTCTTCGTTAAAGCTCCGATTCGAGCCCACTTCTTGTCTACGAACTAGTTTCGTCATACTCTACGCAACGGTTTGTGTGAAATTGTCAAATTCCTTCTCGGTCAAAAAGTCAACTTTTCTTTACTAAATTATTCCAAAGGCAAAATTGTCTTTTCCTCTTGATAAATTAATAAGTAAATATTAATTAAGGTTTGGGTTATTACAACCCAACTATCACCAAAATCAATTTAGTGACTCAAAAAACTTGACTGTTGCCTTCTTTTTTTTTTGGTTGTTGTTGCTGTTGTTGTTGTAGTGAAAATAAGAAAAAAAACATTATCATTGTCTAGGTTCACCCTTTGACACAGCTCTCAGAGGGTGGGCCATGTGTAAACTGAGGCCAAACTTGCCTTCCACACTCATGGTCTTTGCTCTGGTACAACCTCATCTTGAAGCTTCCAATCAAAAGAGTCTATAAGTGAACCCAACATCAAGTGTATCATTCGCATTGCAAATGGCAAGCCAAGACAAATTCTCCTCTAATGTAGAACAAATGGCTGAACGGATTGAAGAAGAATTGGTGCAAAGAATGGAAAAAAGACGCAGCAGGAATTTACAAATTTGGCGTCCGAGCTCCAATTGGGTCACATAATACCTTCTCGAAAAGGGAACGACTTCCAATAGAGTGCAAACTTGGAACCAGCCCCAGAAGGAGAACCCGTATGCTAAGACCATGACAGATATTTGTTATCGATGCCAAAAACCAAGGCATCGTTCCAACGTTTGTCTTGAGCAGAGGCAAGCTAATTTTATAAAAGATGTTGGTGATGATGAAGAAAATGATGAAGTTGTAGACGATGATTATGCAGGGACTGAGTTTGCAATTGAGGAGGGAATAGAAAGGCTTACTTTGGTTTAACAGCGAGTTCTTTTGGCAGCAAAAGAGGAAGGGCAGCGACATAGCATTTTCCGTTCTCTTTGTTCAATCAAAAAGAAAATCTGTGATGTGATCGTAGCACTAGTAAAAAAAACCCTTTGCGCGACCAAATTTTGCGCGACGAAAAACTATTCGTCGCTCAAAGTCACTTTGCGCGACGAAACTCAAAACTTCGTCGCTCAAAGTCTTACGCGACCAAATTTTGCGCGATGAAAAATAATTCGTCGCACAAAGTCACTTCGCGCGACAAACTTTTGCGCGACGACAATACATCGTCGCTCAAAGTCTTGCGCGACCAAATTTTGAGCGACGAAAAAACATTCGTCGCGCAAAGTAACTTTGCGCGACAAACTTTTGCACGACAACAATACATCGTCACTCAAAGTGACTTTGCGCGACGAAACAATAAACTTCGTCGCGCAAAGTCCTTATAAAAATAAAAAATATATATTTTTAAATCTTTGCGTGACGTAATCCAAACATTTCGTCGCCTAAACCAATTTATTTTTGTTTTTTATTTTGTATGCATAACACTTAAGAAATTAAACAGTATATATATTTATTAAGTAGCTTTAAATTTATTATTTTAGATCGAATCGGATTTTTGTTAGAAAAATATATTATTGTTGTTCAGATTGAGTTTTTGTTAGAAAATATATATTTTAAATTGACAATCGAATTAGTTCATTGTATTCATATAAGGTCAAGGAGTGTAGCTGTAAAAAATCATCAAAATCGGAGTTAAAATAACCGTTAAATCGTGATTTTTTATTATAACCATCGAAAAGTTTTGTCCCATTACTTGATCTCTGAATGTTTATTTTTTTCGATTTTTGGCGTATATGATCTCGAAGTATAAACAAACAAGTTTGACAGTTGGATCGTTGAAACTAGTTTTGGTGAATGTATATGCCATCAAAACAATATATTCACTAACAATTAAGAGTTTATTTATACGTTCGTTAAATATAACATAAGATTTTGTGGTATCCACTAGTGTAAATATTTTATATTGAAGATCAAATTAGTTATTGTATTCATATAGGGTCAAGGAGTGTAGCTGTAAAAAAATCATCAAAATCGGAGTTAAAATAACCATTAAATCATGATTTTTCATTTATAACCGTAAAAAAGTTTTGTCCCGTTACTTGATCTCTGAATGTTTATTTTTTCCGATTTTTGGCGTATATGATCTCGAAGTATAAACAAACAAATTTGACGGTTGGATCGTTGAAACTAGTTTCGTAGAATGTGTATGCCATCAAAATAATATATTCACTAACAATTAAGAGTTTTTTTTTATACTTTCGTTAAATATAACATAAGATTTTGTGGTATCCACTAGTGTAAATATTTTAAATTGAAGATCAAATTTTGTCATTGTATTCATATATGGTCAATGAATGTAGCTGTAAAAAAAATCATCAAAATCGGAGTTAAAATAACCGTTAAATCGTAATTTTTCATTTATAACCATCGAAAAGTTTTGTCCCGTTACTAGATCTCTGAATGTTTGTTTTTTGCGATTTTTGGAGTATACGATCTTGAAGTATATACAAACATGTCTGATGGTTGGATCGTTGAATGGTGTGTGTATATATATTTATTTATTAAGTAGCTTTAAATTTATTTATTTTGTACGTATAACACTTAAGAAATTGAATAGTATATATATTTATTAAGCAGCTTTAACCTTATTTATATTTTAAATTGTAAAATAAAATTATTTTATTTTTATTATTCATAACAATTATTTTTATAAATATTGTGCTACGAACCAATTTTTCGTCTCTCAAAACTTTGCGCGACCAACAGTTTGTCGCGCAAAACTCTAAAAATTTGGACGGGTACCAAAAATGGGACGCGGGATTTAAAAAAAAAAAAAAATTTAGACTTTGCGCGACCAATATTTTCTGTCGCTAAAAACTTTGCGCGACCAATATATATTTTTTGTCTCGCAAAAATTTGGGCGGGTACCAAAAATCGAACGCGGGAATTTTTTTAGACTTTGCGCGACCAATATGTATTTTTCGTCGCGCAAAAATTTAAAAATTTAGGGTACCAAAAATGGGACGCGGGATTTTTTTAAAAAAAAAAAATTTAGACTTTGCGCGACCAATATTTTTTGTCGCTCAAAACTTTGCGCGACCAATATATTTTTTTCGTCTCGCAAAAATTTGGGCGGGTACCAAAAATCGGACGCGGGAATTTTTTTAGACTTTGCGCGACCAATATGTATTTTTCGTCGCGCAAAAATATAAAAATTTTGGGGGGTACCAAAAATGGGACGCGGGGATTTTTATTTTTTTAAAATAATTTTTTTTAGACTTTGCGCGACCAATATTCATATATTCGTCGCGCAAAAGTTTGCGCTACCAATATTCATTTTTCGTCGCGCAAAGTGATACGGTTTTTAAAACCGAAATAACTCCACCATTTTCTCAATGTCTTTCTCTACTCTTACCTCTCCTTTCTCTTTCCCTCTCCCCAAATCCCACCATTTCTCTCACTCACTCCTCTCACTTAATCTCTCATCTCTCTCTTCACTATCTCTCACTCTCTCTCACCCACTCTCTCATCTCTCTCACTCACTCTCTCATCTCTCTATCACTATCTTCTCTAATTCTCTCACACTCACTTCTCCCTCTCATTCTCACTCACTCTCAATCTTGCCAAAAGGTATATTCTCTCCAAATTTTAAATTTTTTTCATTAATATGTGTTTTTGGAGTTAATTTTGAGTTTGTGTGGGTTTTGGGGTTGAGTAAAGGGGAGGGATTGGAGTTTGGGTTGGATTTGTGGTATAACAATTTTAGGGGAGATTATGCCTTTTTTTTGTTTTTTTTTTTTGGTTATTTGACCATATTTGTTTTTTTTTTGTAGGGAATCATCGAGACTTTGACGGCTAAAGTTGAGGATTAGGAAGCTATCAAAACATATCCTCCGCCACTACCACCACAATACGCTTGTATTAGGATTTTATTATTGTACTTTGTTAATTTATGTGTATATTTTGAATATTATATATATATATTTATTGGATAATTTGATCACTATTTTTCATATGTAATTTTATTTTGAATATGTCAATTTAAATTAAAGTAATTAAAAAAATCATACAATTAAATTAAATTTAAAAAGTAAAAACTTGAAAAAATTAATATCAATTTAAATTAAAGTAATTTTAAAAAGAAATCATACAATTAAATTAAATTTAAAAAATAAAATTTTGAATAAATTAATATAAATTAATTAATATTAAAGAAATAATAAAACAAAAAGTCAAAAACCTTGCGTGACAAAATATTTCGTAGCGCAAACTATTAAATTAGTTTATTTTAAATTAAAAAAATTTAAAACAAAAAATATTTCGTCGCGCAAATATTTGCGCGACGTTAGTATTCGTCGCGCAAAACTCAAAAAATTTGGGCGGGTACCAAAAATTGTACGCGGGAATTTGTTTTTTTTTTAAATTTTTTTGAAGACTTTGCGCGACCAATGGTTTTCGTCGCGCAAACCTTTGCGCGACCAATGTATTTCGTCGAGCACAACTTTGCGCTACCAATATTTTTCGTCGCGCAAAGTCACTTTGCGCGACCAATATTTTTTCGTCGCGCAAAGTCACTTTGCGCGACCAATGAAAAAACTTCGTCGCGCAAAGTCTTTCTTTACGATCTTTGCACGACGGATTCTGCGCGACGAAATTTCTGTCGCGCTGAAATTTGTGCGACTACAATGTATTTTGCGCGACGAAATTCTCTTCGTCGCGCAAAGTGTAAAATGTAGTAGTGTAGACAATGGGAGTTGCAAGAATTTTGTGTCAAAAAAATTGGTGGAGCGTTTGCAGCTTCCAACACAGCCATATATCAGCCCTTATTCACTGAGTTAGGTTATAAAAGGATCTTCAGTTCGTGTTACTGAGACTTATCGTGCGCCACTCTCCATTGGTAAGCATTACAGAGATGAAGTCGTATGTGATGTTATTGATGTGGATGCTTGTCATATCTTGTTAAAGCGACCTTGGCAATATGATGTGGCTGCAACCTTTAAGGGTCGAGATAATGTGATTTTGTTTTCCTGGAACAACCACAAGATTGCAATGGCTACTACAGTGTCCTCAAACAAATCAATTGAGCCCAAAACTAAGAGTTTTGGTTTTCTAACTCTGATCAGCAGCGAGTAAGAGTTAAATGAGGCAAAAAAGAAGCATATTATTTTTGTCCCATGGTGTTGAAAGGGCTATTGAAGGCCAGCAAAGAAGAAAATGTAATTCCTATTGAAGTGCAACAGATTTTGACAAAATTTCAGGAACTGATTTATGACAAGCTGTCAAACGAGCCATCGCATTTGAGAGATATACAACACCACATTGATTTGGTACCGAGGGCTAGTCTACCGAATCTGCCACATTGTCGCATAAGCCGTAAGGAGAATTTAATTCTAAGAGAGCGAATTGAAGATTTGTTACAAAAGGGTTTTATCAGGGAGAGCTTGAGTCCCTGTGCGGTTCCAATCCTTCTTGTTCCAAAGAAAGATCAGTCTTGGCGTATGTGTGTTGATAGTTAACCAATCAACAAGATTACAATAAAATACATATTTCCCATCCCATGGTTGGAAGATATGTTGGATGTGCTTGAAGGCTCTAAGATGTTTTTCCAAAATAGATTTGCGCAGCGGATACCACCAGATTCGCATCAGGCTAGACGATGAGTGGAAAATAGCGTTTAAGAGCAAGGAAGGGTTATACGAATGGCTGGTGATGCCGTTCAAATTGTCATGGTTTATTTTGAAAGAAAATAAGCTATATGTGAATCTGAAAAAATGTACTTTTTGCACAAATAAGCTACTGTTTTTGGGTTTTGTGGTTGATGAGAATGGTATCCAGGGGGATGACGAGAAGATCAAGCAATTCTTGACTGGCCAACTCCAAAAACAATCTTTGAAGTTCGAAGTTTCCATGGTTTATCCACTTTTTTTACAGGAGGTTTGTGAGGCATTTCAGTTCCATTGTCGTGCCTGTTACTAAATGTTTGAAGAAGGGTAGGTTCAATTGGGGAGAAGAGCAAGAAAAAAGTTTTGCTCTTGTAAAAGAAAAACTTTGCACCGCCTCGATTCTAGCTCTTCCAAATTTTGAGAAGGTGTTCGAAGTTAAATGTGATGCCAGTGGCGTGGGAGTGGTAGCCGTGCTCTCTCAAGATAAGAGACCAATTGCTTTCTTTTCTGAAAAGTTGAGCGACGCTCGTCAAAAGTGGAGTACTTATGACAAAGAATTTTATGCAGTTGTTTGGGCTTTGAAACAATGGAAGCACTATCTTATTCATAAGGAATTTATTTTGTTTATAGATCCTCAAGCTTTGAAGTATATTAACAGCCAGAAACATATTGATAAAATGCATGCCAAATGGGTGACTTTTTTTGCAGAAATTTTCATTTGTTATCAAGCATACTTTTGGCACCTCAAATCGTGTGGCTGACGCACTGAGTAGAAGGGCTTCTCTGTTAGTTACTCTTACTCAAGAAATTGTGGGGTTCAAGTGTCTAAAGGATTTATATGAAGATGATGATGATTTCAAGGAAATATGGGCTAAATGTGCTAATCATGAGCCAATGGCAGATTTCTTTCTTAATGAAGGGTATTTGTTCAAGGCCAACTTGTTATGCATTCCTGTTTCCCCCTTAAGGGAGAAACTCAGTCGGGATTTACACGGAGGAGGGTTGAGTGGCTACTTAGGCCGCTATACAACAATAGTAGGATTGGAGGAGAGATTTTATTGGCCACAGTTGAAGCGTTATGTTGGAACAATTGTGCGCAAATGTTATATTTGTCAAGTTTTGAAGGGACAGGTACAAAACACTGTATTATACATGCCTTTACCAGTTCCTAATGATATATGGCAGGATCTTGCTATGGATTTTGTCCTTCGTTTTGCCTCGAACTCAGAGAGGTGTGGATTCAGTTTTTATGGTGGTTGATCGATTCTTAAAAATGGCACATTTCATAGTCTGCAAGAAGACTGCTGATGCATCTAATATAGCCAAACTGTTTTTCAAGGAGGTTGTTCGTTTGCATGGAGTACCTACATCTATAACTTCTGACCGTGATACAAAATTTTTGAGCCATTTTTGGATCACTTTGTGGGGAATGTTTGGGACTACTTTGAACAGTAGTAGCACAACCCATCCTCAAACTAATGGCCAGACTGAGGTAACCAATCGAACATTGGGAAATATGGTGCGAAGCATTTGCAAAGAGAAGCCGAAACAACGGGATTATGCGCTGTCACAGGTGGAGTTTGCATATAACAATGCAATTCATAGTGCAACCGAGAAGTCACCGTTTTCCATTGTTTATACTATTGTGCCTAATCATGTTGTAGATTTGGTGAAGTTGCCTAGAGGCCAAAAAACCAGTGTTGCAGAGGGAAATTTGGCTAAAGAAGTGGTGGCTGTTCGTGATGAAGTGAAGCAAAAACTCGAGCAAACTAATGCTAAGTACAAAGCCGCTGCAGACAAGCATAGGCGAGTTAGGGTGTTCCAAGAAGGTGATTTTGTTATGGTGTTTCTGAGGATGGAGAGGTTCCGTGCTGGTACATATAGCAAGCTGAAGCCTAAGAAATATGGTCCTTACAAGGTGCTGAAAAGAATCAATGACAATGCCCATGTTATTGAATTACCAAATTCCGTGGGAATTTCTAATACTTTTAATGTTGCTGATTTGTATGAGTTTCATGAAGATAGAACCCTTTATCCTAAACATAACTCGGGGTCGAGTTCTTTAAAGGTGGAGGGGACTGATGTAGAACAAATGGCTGAATGGATTGAAGAAGAATTGGAGCGAAGAAGGGAAAAAGGACGCAGGAGGAATTTACAGATTTGTCGTCTGAGCTCCAATTGGGTTGCATAATACCTTCTTAGAAAGAGAACGACGCCACGAGTCCAACTCACCACTTTGTTGTGACATATGGTAGATGTTGGGCTTCTGAGGATGTTTGGCCTTCTAAAAGTGCATTTAAAGATTGCATTCAATTTATAGACTTTCCGTTCATTTTCTGTTACGTTTTCAATAACTCCCTAGGACAGTCCAATGGGTGAGAACATGGTATTTAGTCAGCCGTCATGCTTGGTTGAACTTATCTTGAATTTTATCAAATAATTCAAAGAGAATTTCTCTCTACCTTCCTGGTTGATTTCATATTATTATTCTTTAGGATTTTCGCTTGAAAACCTATTTACTTGTGTTGCGTCATCCTCCCACCACCAAACGGAATAAGCTCAATGCTTTTGCCTATAACATCAATATCCATTCCCAAGAACCTCTCCGGCATAAATGAGGTAGGGTTGTCCCAAATGGGGTCTTTGCCAATGGCCCATGCATTCACCAACACCTGCGCACCCTTTGGTACAATGTAGGCACAAATTGCTACGTCTGCTTCGGCTCTGCGAGGGACAAATAGAGCTGGTGGGTGTAGCTGGAAGGTTTCTTTGATTATTGCTTGTAAATAAGGAAGTCGAGCAATGTCCGATTCCTCTTATGGTTTTCCTTTGCCAATGACTTGCTCTAACTCCTCTTGAGCTTTTGACAGTTTTTTCAAGGTTACGTACTAGCTCAGCCACTGCCCATTCCAATGTGGCTAAAGTTGTATCTTTGCCCGCCACAAGTAGATCCTAAATAAAGAAGTGCACAAGGCATTTACCCCACATGAGTATTACTATTATGGGCTTCAGCAACACTTACATTTTTTAAAGCCTTGTGAGGCTATATGGGCCCGCCACTTTTCCGAAAAAGGATACCAAGGTCAGCATCTACAAATTCTATTAAAAAAAACACAAACACACACACATTTATATTTCTCTCCTTCGGCACCTTGCCAAGTTTTATGCCCTTTGGGAATTTTCTTTCGACACACAAGTTTCATGCAAAGTTCCTTCGGTAATTTCCTTGCTGCACCCAAGTTTCATGCAAGTGCCTTTGGCACCTTACCAACTTTCATGCCTTTCGGCAATTTCTTTGTGACAAGCAAATTTCATGCAAGCTTTGTGCCTTCGACAGCTTGTCTTGCGACTTGCAAGCCTCTTTGCCTTCGGCACCCCCGTGCTCTTCAGAACCTTGCCTTGCAACATGCAAGCCTTGTGCCACAAAGCAATAGTGCGCGAGTCCCACAACAGCTTTCTTGCACATGGGATGTGTTAGCTTCAGTGGGATCTACCGAAATTTTTTTGGCCCAAGAAATAGCTGGACTGCTATTTGACCCCAAGTTTGGGTTTTCCCAAATTTTGGCCTCTTCATTTTATTTGGTTGGGAGAGGAGTTGGGCTAAAATTTGAGATTTTTTGGTTTGTCCTCATGGGTTGGAGATGGCCTTACCCCTCTTGACCGTGGTTTGGTGACCCACTTTGTCCTTTGTCATCAACTTTGTCCAAAAATTTGTTAATTATGATGACATGGTAGGGGTATTTTTGTAATCTCATACACATGGATCATTATCCACCAATTAAGAGTGTGACGTGATAAGTAGCCCATCTCCACATAGATAAGAATATAATTAAATATTATAATTATTAAATCTAATTTTTTAAAAAGAATTAGACCCCAGCCGCCTCAATCCTCAACCTCCATCCACACCCCCCCTCCTCTCCTACAAATACCCTTGGAAGAAACTGTTAGAAGTGTGCCCTAAGAGCCAATACATTTGATACAATCTCCTTAGAATTTCATATATGATATATAAAGGGCAAACTTATTTTGTTATCTTTTACATCATGTAAAGAAACAAATGTCCAGGGTATGCTAAATAAGAGATAAGGTAATCTAAAGAAGATTAAATTCGGGAGACCTTTAATCTCTAACTGTAGTATTCCAAAATGTTCCTAATCATAGGGTTATCAAATGGGCATTGATAAACCGTCAAGATTAGCACAAATTATGTATGCTCAATTAGGAGGATGGTTACTTTCAAACCCTTTGCGTAATTGACACTACTACAAGTATGTGGGTGCTCATTACTGAACGTGATTAACCTTAGTTTTCGTATGGAGTATTTATCTATATGTCAAACGAGAACTCATAGTTGCAATAATGCAAATTAGTTCTTAGACCTGAGGCATCATAATTGTCATGTGATGCGTTATTGATCTTTAATAGCTCTCAAAGGCATGTGTAAAAGATTTGTCTTAAGTGTTGTTGGGATCTCTTAATTCATCATAGGGGTATGTGAATGTATAATAAGGAATCTCTACCTTCGATAAAGAAGGAGAATGTTTCAAGATGTGATTCAGCAAATCTTTGGCTAAAGTTTTTTTAGCTTGATTTAGAAAGTTATTCTTAATTATGTTCTTTTGAATCACATGAGGTTATAAATCATATTAGGGTTTAACATAATCAATCTGTACCTTAATAATATGATTTGAAACATTGTATAAGAGAAGGACCGTATTGCATTGCAGTTCCAACTGAATGGGTTCTTCATCTATTTTGGTTAGCTTGGGTAGCCTTAATATATTGCCAGATGTCACTCTTGGCTCATGGAAGTCCTAGGATTGATTGTGATCAATCCATATAAAGGAAGAATTAAATGGGGGTTTTAATTCCAGTTGATTAGAAAGAGTTTTAATGTTTTCCCACTCCCTCGCTAATTAGAATCTATACTACTACAAAAAGGGCAATAGACGACGGGAATTGATCGTCGTGTAGCAAGTTTTCTAACCGTCATGAAATTGACCGATATTTTTTTAAAAACAAAACCAAGACGGCAAAAAGGAGACGTTGTTCATCGAGAAACAATGTCAGAATTAATAAAAGCCGAAGTAAGTAAAGAAAATGACCGCCAAAATAACTAATGGTGAACGTGTAAACGACTCAATTTGGGAAACAACCGTCGTCTAAATCATAAAACATGACGTTGTTTAGTAAAATATCGCTAGAAAAAAAAAAGCCACCATGTCATAAACAATTAACTGAACGACGTTAATTAAGACATTCCACGACACATTATAATATATTACGCCACTTTTATTTCCAGATATGATGTTGTAAATAGTGTACACCGTCAGTCTTTACTCAGAAGTTGACGTATTAAAAGATATACACGTCTATTAGTATATCAGAGACGACGTTAGGAAAACATACCACGACACATCTGTTTCCACATGGGACGTTTTTATACAATATTTCACGACACATGGTCACCAAGGAGACGTGAAAACTATTAATGACGTCAGTAAATATGGGAATAAACAGGTTCTACGTCTCCTTTACTTTAAACTCTGACAGTGAAATTAGATTTACAACCTCGGTTATTATAAACACCGTGTTGTATGTCGTAATACAAACGTCGCATAACCTTCGAAGACGACGTGGTTACGCTGTACTACGTCATCTTTGTTTTTAAAGACGACATTTGCATGTAATATTTTACGACACATAGTCACCAAGGAGACGTGAAAACAATTAATGACGACAGTAAATATGGGAAGAAAGAGGTTTTTACGCCTCCTTTATTTTAAATGCTGATGGTGAAAAAGAACTTACAACGTCGGTTACTGTAAAAAGGTGTCGTATGTAGTGATATAAACGTCGCTAAGCATATCAAAGGCGACATGGTTACTTTGTTCTACATCATTGTTATTTCTAAAGACGATGTAATTCAAATATTCACCAAGTCCTTAAAGACATAAATTGACGTGGTATGTTGTTAAGACGTTTCTTAATAAGAGTGTATCGTCGTGTTTGTGAAGTAAAACGACGGTATATGTGTTATGAGGTCGTGTTATCCGCTTTTAAATGTCGTCTTTTTGGGCCTTCTCGTCGTGATATCCTGTAACAACGGCTTGTCATTACCGTTGTTGTTCTATTATTAGTGCAGTCTTTTGAGTTATGTTTTAGACGGCGGTAAGTACATCGTGGCTATCTCATTGGATACATACGACCTTTTTAATATCCATTTTTTTAAACAGACGTCTTCTGCAGTTTTTTTCTTTGTTTTTTTTATAGGTTTTAAGGTCTTCCATTGCATGACGTATGATAAAAAAACGACATCTTATATTATTATGACGTCTGTTTTCGCAATTTTGTTAACAGGACCGTCGTATTTTGGTACTTGAACTAGATGTTTTTGTACTAAAAGCTTTGAGCCCAAACCCTGTATAATGAAAGTGAAAACAATGCAATACAATTTCTTACAAAATTAATGTCATACACAGCCATTTGGGGCGTAAGTAATGTCATAAATTACAAGCATCATTCAATCCATATATCTTCAAACCCATCTCGAATATTTTGACTCCCAGACTCACCGGCTAGTTCATCAAATATTTTGATTCACATCACCTAAGACATCATCACCAATAACATCATTATATTCTCTATTAGGCATTGATAACACTACTGACCAACCATAACAAATTTGTCATTCCCATGTCCAATTTTATTCAGATCTACAAGGGTAAATCCAAGTTCGTCGACTACAAGGCCAGAAGTGTTATCTATCCAATCACACCTAAAGACTGTGATTGTAAACTTTTGGTAATAAGGTCCCAAATATCTTGAATGACACCATAAAAATCCATATTTGAGACAATTGGGTTCTTATCCTTGGCACTAGCAACTTGCATAGTATGTGCAAGTAAATAAACTCCACTTTTTGAACTGCACGCACATCATCTTGTGCCTTGGTGTTAAATTTAATACCTTTGATAAGATAGCTCCTATATGATGGCACTGCCATGCTTGGACCAGCTGCTAGCCACCTTAAATTTTCTGATACACCATTATTGTCTTGCTTATTAAGTTGACTTTGAACCTGCAAATAAATCATATCTTAATTCAATCTAATATAAAAAGAAGAAAATTAAAAGTGCAGCCATTGAATGAAAGAGGTATTGTGCTTATCTTGCAGCCACTTTGTTCTCTTTCTAAATTTTGGATAAGTGGTCTTGATGTGGATCATATGTTCTCTACATAACACGAAAAATTCAAGCATTACAATCCCAAACATATAAGATAAACATAAGGAATATAATTTAAAATGACTACTTAAGAATAAAACTCATACTCGATATATGGTAACACTTCCTCTGTATTCTCCAAGACATATAGATGTGCCTGATTCAACAAGTCCCAATCAACTAAACTCACTGTGCAACCTGATAAGGGCTTTGAAAGTCCCATCTTCTGGCTTGATGGTGCTCCAACTGTATTAACATCAGATAAATGCTCGGTGCAAAACTCTACAGCATCTTCAGCTATATACTGCTCAGCAATGCAACCTTCAAGATGATTACGGTTCTGAACATACCCCTTTAGCACTTTCATATATCTTTCAAACGGATAAATCCATCTAAAATAAACTGGCCCACATAGACGAACTTCTCTGACAAGATGTACTACTAGATGAACCATGACATCGAAGAATGAAGGGGGAAAGTACTTCTCAAGCAAACATGAAGTTACTACTACATCTTCTTTCAACTTATCTAGCTTGGAAACATCTACCATCTTTGCACATATAGCCTTGAAGAAGAAGCACAATCGAGTTATTGCATACCTTGCAGGCTTCTCCAAGACAGAACAAATTGCCACAGGGAGCATTTGTTCCATCAAGGTATGACAATCATGTGATTTAAGCCTAAGAAGTCTTGAATCTTGTAAAGATATAGGATTTTAATATTTGAAGAATAACCTTCAGGGACCTTCATACAATAGAAAGAATTGCAAACCTCTCTCTTCTCTGCTCTTTACAAATTCCAAGGCCCTAGAGGCAAGGGAGTACGTCTTTCTCCATACTCAGGTTGCAAATCAGTCTTGATCCCCATGTTCAATAAATCCAAATGAGCAGCAATCTCATCTTTATTTTTTCCAGGGATCTCCAACAACGTACCAATGATACTATCGCAAACATTTTTCTCGATGTGCATAACATCAAGGGCATGCCTCACAGAAAGGTATTTCCAGTACTCTAGATCAAAGAATTTTGACTTCTTCTTCCAACAGACTCTATCACCATCATTTGCACTTCCACCTCCCCCTTTTTTCGAGCCCCATTTATAATTAATACCTTCAACCATTTGTAATACTTCTTCTCCGATTAATGGCTTTGGAGGCGTGTCATTTTCAGGTTTCCCATTAAAAGCTGTACGTTGCCTACCAATATATATGCCTGATGTAACATATTTTGTGCCCATTTTTCAACCTGTGACTAGGTATATCATCACCGCATATTGGACAAGCTTTATATCCTTTTACGACACAATCTGATAAGGAAAAATCATTAATTGTCCACAGTAATGCAGCTCTGAGTGTAAAGTATTCTCCTATATGAACATCATACACTCCTTTAATCCATCAACTATATCTGGTACCTAGAGAATTGTGGGGACTGAATCCATCAGATGAGAGAGCCAATCTCAAGTTTCTTGGCTCATTACCAAACTCGGGCCATTTATCATCAACCAGTTTTCAAGAGGGAGAATCCGTCAGATGAGACATCAGACCTTCAATTGCTTTTCTATTAGCATGCCAAGTCAAACTCTTAGCTATCTAGTGTGATTGAAACATCCTTTTAAATCTTGAAATTGGTGGAAAATACCACACTACCTTTGCCGGGACACCTTCTTTCAAGATTGAATCTTTGCCTTTCTTCCATCTTGAGATTCCACAAGTAGGACAATGAGTTGAATGTTCATACTCCTTCCTATACAAGATGCAATCATTGGGGCATGCGTGGATTTTCTCATAACTCAGCCCCAATGCACACAAAGTCTTTTTTACGTCATACATAGAGGAAGGTATTGTATTTCCTTCTAAAAACAAATCTCCTTGAAGTATCAACAATTCTGTAAAACAGACATTACTCATCCCATATTTTGCCTTCAAATTATATAACTTCACTAATGCCAACAACTTAGTGTACTTTCTACAACCAGGGTACAAGAGTTGATCTCCATTGCCAATCACATTGGCAAACTCATAAGGATCGGATCCAAAATCACCTAAATCATTATCATCCATCTCTATTTCTTCATACACAAAATTGTACCTACTATGTTCATCATCTTCTTCCACATTTCTACTAGCATTAGTAGTTGCTTGCCAAGGTTCTCCGTGAAATGTCCAATTCTTATAACTTTGGTCAACTCCATTAAAGTATAAGTGGTCCCTTATAATTCCAACCCCAAACAATCGAACATTTGCACATTTAACACATGGACAGTGAATATGTGTTGTGGTTAGAAGATTTTCTATTGAAATTTTCAAAAATGCTTCCACCCCTAACTCATATGCCTTCGATCTTCTATCCGCATGCATCCATGACTTATCCATCTCCAACAATATACACTATTATTTATAATAAAGTGAAAAGACAAGCCATGACCATCACTATAGCATATTATAATTACTTTGATAGAAAGTAATTTAACATAAAGACAACGGCTTTTTTAAAACATCCGACATTTTATACTTATACAGACGACGGTTTTCTTCAAAAACCGACGTTTTAAGCAAGTAAACAGTGATTCTGAAAACAACAATACAATTACATACGACGGTAGTTAAATAAACATCGCCTTGTAAAGAAAATAAAGACGACAGTTTTTACGAAAAACAGTCTTCAAAATCTTAAAGAAAAGAAGGCTAATGTTGAGCCTATTCTTAACAACTAAAATGAGTTATTAAAAACAGCAACTTTAATTCTCGCAAGTGCACGAATCGTTTATAGTATAGCTTATGTAAATACGAGGTCGATCCCACGGAGAATGGTAACTTGGTTCCAAGTTAAATTACTTAGAATGCTAGAAAAACATAGAACAAAGAAACTGACTAACTAGCTAAAGGCAAGGTCGAATTCAACAATGCCTCTTGCTAATTACTCAAGGTCTAGGACAGAATCCTAGCACCACACACGCACTCGAAATGGGGGATTTTGTTGTTGAAATGAAAACAAGAAAGTGAAATGAAAGTGCTCGAAAGTAAACACTGGCAGCAATCAACAAGTTGTGAAACAATGATTGAGAGATGTTAGAGCCTTGGAATCCACCACTAGTTTTCCTAACCAAGTTATGAATGCATAGAAATTGACTCAAGCTTCATTAACAATAGATTATCGCATACAAGCCTATGGTATCTAGGTGCAGGATGCATGATTCTCCTAAGGCATGTGATTATGCATGGTATCTACACAACACGTGATCTCTAATATGCAACCTAAGTATGGTATCTACTTAGAATAAAGCATACAAGAGTCATTAAGCTCCTTGAGAATATGATATGATAATCACACAAGTCCTAGAACATGGTATCTGTCCTAGTCAACCTATGGTTATTAACCCCTTGAATGATTCTTAGGCCATTCATGTGTTGCTTGTGAAAGGAGAGTAGAATTGGTGAATCTAAACCCATTCCCAACCTGTGATAGATGCATAAAATCCTAGTTAGCTACTCCAAGAAAACATACATCAGGCACCTAATAAACTGGAGATTAACAACTTGATAATAAAAGCAAGGAAATCAATTAACTATAAAATCATCCATAACATTGAATATTCATGACTAGGGCTTCATCCTAAGCCCTAACTAAATGGATTAGTTAGACATTACTATGAATACAGAAAATAAGAAATACATAGATAGGATAAAGAGAGGAGAAGAACTAGATGATGGCAGCAAGGAAGTTCCCAGGACAGCTCCAAGCTCCCTTGACAGCTCTAAGCTCCCTTCTCTCTTTGTGGTGAATCTGAATGTGTGTATGAGAGTAATGGATGAAGTGAATGTGTGTGTCTGCCCTCTCTCTTGAATGAGTGTGCAACTCTTTATTTATAGAGTGCAATTTCGTGCTCCCCTTTGGCTGGTGAAGCACACCTCTCTTAGCTGCTCCCAACTGCTCCAGCTACCCATACTTGCCAACTGCTCCAGCTGACAAATACATGCTTTGGTATGGTTTCTTTATGGAAAACTTGACTTTTGTTTATCTTTCTGAGCTTCTGAGCTGATTTGACTCCCATGTATGGCGGCCCATGTGTAGCACATGGCTCTAGGGATGTAGCCACATTAAATGTGATGGCAGCCAACATGACATTTCTGTGAACTTGGTTCAGTCTTTGACGTGTTGAGGGCTCTAGATTTATCCAATTGGGCTGAAATGTGGATATGTTATAATAGACACCCATTGGAACAACTTCTATGAAGGATGTCTCCTCATCCGACCTGTGTAAGTTACTGAAATGAGGCCTGCAAGATGACCTACGAAACTGGACTGACAAGGAGTGTGGCACAAATTGGTTTTGTCTTTAAGCTCATATTCCTCTTGTGCCACTCAGCCCTTAACATGCATGAATTGTATCAAATGTCATCCCCTTGCTGTCTTAACCTACAAAGCACACAAACATAGGTAAGAGACTCAAAATAAAGAGAAGCTAAGAAAAATTACTAAGGAAAGAAGGCATGCAAATGTGTGAAATTATGAGCTTATCAGCTAAATCTTCTTTTATTCAGACCATTTCTAAGAACCCAATATATGTTAACAACCTATAACATTGAATTTTATGAAAAGCACGCAAATATTAAAGTCATTCCTTATTCATAACAACAGAGATTGATGAAGAACATATATCCAAAACCCAACAATGCAGTCTATGATTTCAGAATAATCTTCTAAACCCTAAACATATATCTAAAGCCATTCCCTAAATCCTATATGTTTGTACTTCAGAACCTAGAATTGAATATCAATCAATGAATTACGAAGCATGATATTAGGGTTTGTACTTACAGGCAGGCAGAGCTCACAGATTATGCTCTCTTTGGATTCGACGGAGGCTGGAGAGCGCAATTTAGAATTAGAGTTTAAGTGAGAGAGCGAAATGTAGAGTTATAGCGAAATCTGAAAATTTTAGGTCGCGGCCAAATTTTTAGAAAGCGTGCTTCTTCAAACATCAACAGAAATAATACAAAACCGTCGTTAAAAACACATCGGTTAATATAAGACAGACAACGTGGTAAAGTAGTAACACGGCGGTAAAACATAAAACCGACGTCAAAAGAACTAAATAATATTTCTGGGATTTGGTTTTCCTGGAACAGAAAATAAAATACAACACTGGCATCATATACTAAACCCTAAACCCTAAACCCTAAACCCTAAACATTAAATTATAATTTTGTAAAAAAAGGTTTAGGGTGGTTAAACACTGAATACCTACACCCCTAAATACCTAAACCTCTAAATCCCTAAACCCTAACCCTAAACCCTAAATAATAATATTTTTAAAAAAAAATTGTACAAAAATACAAATGTTTGAGAAAAATAAAACAAAAATTGCTACGGACTCCTTACGACAATGCCATCTTAATTAGATTGCTAAAACCAGTATTTTAAAATTTTAAAAAAAATTATCCCCACCAATGAATGACACAAGCCATATGATTGTTTATAACTCAAATTACATTTTTGAAAGCTTTAGGATAAAGACAATATCTCAATGGCTGCATAGGAGTTATGGTGTATTTCTTTTTGGAAATTTTACAAATTTATTATGAATATTATGAATTAAGGTCAATAATTTTTTTTTATAAATACAACAAACCACGTCGGTTTTAAATCCGCATATGACGTTGTATGCAGTTTAAACTTCGTTATTTATTCAGATAACACATTTACGACGTCATACCTTTGGACGTTGGTTTGGTACTCCTACGTCGTCTATGGTAGTAACCGACATGGTAAGGAGAATAGACAGCACAAAGCCTATTCTTATAAATAAACCGACATTGTGGTTTAGTACAGAAGGCAGAAAATAAGTCAAAACTGCCACTAAAGATTGTTTAAGACGTCAGGAATATAGACGTCAGTTAAATAAAATAACGTCATTGTAAGTATTTCAAAATTCATTTGAAATATCATAAAGTTGACCAAACGATGGTTTTAAAAAGGGATGGTCGTTGAAATTGCATAAGACGTCATTTGTTATATAGTTATCAACGTGGTATTTGCTTACAGGCTCTTTGTTTTTTGTGTTACGTTAAAAGGAAAAACGTCATTTATTGACTTTTAAAATATACCGTCGTGTTACGGAAGTTTACATGTCATTTTATGAATTTACTGTCGTTTCTTTATTTTCAAGTTTCATAAGACGACGGTTGTTGAAACAATCTTGTCGTTGGAAGGGACTTCAGACGACGGTTTAAAGAATTACTTTAGTTTTAAAAACTGAAAAATAATTTTATTGACAGCCAAAAAAAACATATACATTATACCCTAAACCCTGTACAAAAAATTGTCTATTCAAAAAAAAAAAAATATGTACATTTTTCATAACTATTTATAAAAATCCTCTACTCCATATGAAGGCATAAAAATCTGCCCATTCTTTCCTCACTTCTTGGGGGTATGGTGCTTGATCTTTGCCCTTTTCAAACTGCAATCAATAAAAATGATTATTTAGACTTCATCAATGGTTTTGTAGAATCTGTGATAGAGAGCCTAAAAACCATGGCGGTACATCCATTCAAACGACGGTAATTCTATTTACCGTCGTCCACTTACAAAAACCACAAAAATCAAAATCATAAAGTTTTCCATTTACGTTCTTCTCAAACTCCAAAGAATGATATGTGATTATGTCTCTCATAAAGCGCATGACATAATAGCCACACTCTACCCTGCTGGGTTGCTTTGGTGTGCCTTGTAGATTTTTTCAAATCGGTGCTTTACAGCCTTGTCTGCCTATGTGTGAATTATACATCTTGATAGCACTGTTTCATGACAACAAAGTGTTATTGAAAAAAAAAAAAATTAGGCTACAAACACACATTACACTTTAGTATATCAACTTACGTGTTCACTATGTTTTTTGCATTCGTCATCAACCACTCGATTTCCGGGTAGTGGATCTAGAAAATACACAGTCTCCCTCTTTGGTCTCACAATGACCAAGACCCAATGACGACTACACAAAATAAACATAGAGGTTAAACAATTTTATATACACTGCATCATACAAAGAAAATCGTGTTGACTAACGTACCCTGGATTGTAAGGCATAAAGAAAATATGTTCCCCATCTATCTTTTGAAGTCGATTGGCTAACAAACGTGATCTTTGAGTTAATGATCCAGAGTTAGCACTAACTTGAGTGGGGTCAACAAAGCCAACCATGTTCACCATATTTGCTGTTTTCAAAACATCAAATAGGCACCTACATATATGAAATGATGTCATGAGTTTTTTAATCTTTTTAAAGAAAGGAGAGTGTGAAATGACAATGAGTTGATAAGGACAAACCTCATGTATACAGCAACCACAGTAGCCCCAATTTCATTCATGGTTGCAAACTGTGTAATATCTTCAATCAAGACGAAGGTTTGATGATCAAAACCAAACACCTCTTTCTCAGTTGTAAATATCATATCCTTCTCATGAACCTTTAATGTCGTCTTCATATAACGACAAAGGGCTTGTAAAGAAGATGGCAAGACTAGGTTTGAGTAATCTGGTACTTGTTGTTCCTTGTCAGAAACGTCCAAGCACTTGTCTTTCTGCTTGAAGAAATAAGGAAAGATATATAATACATAAGTGAAAAAACCAGAGTAAACTACACAAACTTAAACGTCATGGTAATTGGGATAAACACGACGGGTAAGAGACAAAAATGACGTGTAAATTGAATAACCACGACGGTATGTAAAAACCGTCGTCGTATGTATTAATTACGTCTGTATAAAACAGAGCCCTAGAAAAGTAACAATTGCCAATATCAACTTAAAAGCATGCTTTAGCAGAAATACAGATACCGTGAAATGCAGATAAAGAGAGAAAGAAAGAGAGAGTGGAACAGAGTGAGTGAAGAAAAATTGAAAAATAAATGAAAATACGACACTATCTGAATCCCCAATACCGTCGTGGTAGTTAAATTCCGACGATGGGTTATTTAAAAAACAGACGTGGTATGAAATTAAAACGATGGTAAGTAAAAACCGTCGTCTTATGTTTTTATTACTTCGGTATGAAACAGAGCGCTCCAAAATTAACAATTGAAATTATCAACTTAAAAGCAATGCAGATAACATCAATTGCAGAGAGAGAGAGAGAGAGAGAGAGAGAGAGAGAGAGAGAGAGAGAGAGAGAGAGGGACAGAGAGAGTGAAGAAAGATTGAAAAAAAAAATTAAGACACTATCTAAATACCCCATACCGTCGTGGTATTTAAATGACGACGTCTTATTAAAAAAACAGACTTGGTAGGATATTTAATACGTCGTTAACCAAAAAACGACGTCTTATGGCATATCTAACGACTATATTGAACCCCAGTGACGCATATGTATTTCCAAATAAGAAAGAATTTCAAATTTCAGAGAATTTACCCTTTCATCTTGCTTTTCTGCATCCTTGGATTTCTGTTTTAAGAAATAAAGAAAGATAGATAAGACAGCTTGTATAAGAATGAAAAATTTCACAAACGTACTGTCGTAGTAAGGAATACACACGATGGTTAATAATAGAAGATGACGTCTAATTTAAATTGAGATGACGGTAAATAAAAGACGTCGTTGTGGGTTGTTTCTAACGTCTGTAATTAAGGTAACGACATCTAATTGGTTTTCAAAAGCAGTATGCAGAGTTCATAGAAGTTACCATTTCTTGTTGTTGGCCTCCATCTTTGGCATTATCATCCTCAAAATTGAGGGCTCTAACATCAAGAGCCCCAGAGCAGCTTGCTTTATTTGACATTGGAGTTTTGGGACTTTGCTCAGGACCTTGGATAGTTGTTAGTTTCAGCATGCTTGGATCAAAATTTGGAATTAGTTGGCGCAGTTGATTCAGCAAATTCTCCCTCTTAGCTTTTACCAATTGCTTGGTTCTAGCCTCCATCTTCGAGGTCTCTTCTTTAAGGACATCTCTTACACTTTCCTTTAATTGATCAGCAAACTTTACCCTTTGTTGTCTAGCTAAATTGAAGTATTTCCTAGTGGAAATCCCAACCCCAACACCTCTAACTCTCCCTGCTTGCTCAGGACCCAAAGCCATAGTCAACACATCATTACTTACAGAGACAGTAAGAGTGTCTTCACTGACTTGTTTTTTGCAATTCATCCTAATTAACACAAAGACACATTAAAGTCAATAAAAACATAAAGTTTGTTTCATATGCAAGTCTAATTAAAATTCCAATGCAGTTTAATACAAATTTAAAACAGAGTGAAATGAATTTAGGCTTACAATTAATTTTGTTTCTTCGCAACCTTTGGATCGGGGATGTTATCGTGTTTGTCTTCTCTAGCTTTCTTCCACAAGGTAGATCGACCAATTTCTACGCTTGGCATGGTTTCTTCCAAATCATTCTCCAAACCAACATATCCTTTTCGAGACAATCGATGATTGTACTCGCATTTCTCTCTCCTCTATGCTTGTTTAGCATGGACAGACTCAAATTGTTCTGATAACCTTGAAGCTACAAACACATCCCAGTGTGCTTTCTCTATGAATTTATATAATTCAGGGGTTGTCTTAACTTCTCCTTCTCATTGATGAATGGAAGGATATGATGCCTCGTTAGTGTAGACTTGAAATCCTTCCATTTCTTGCCAGCAGATGATAACACCATTTTTTTACCCCCTTGCCCTACCACATAAGCCATGTCAACGGCTTCCCAAATATGCTCTTTTATAACCTTGGGGATTTCAGTCCATTTCTTGTCCATAATTGGGACTCTGGACCTTGCCAACACACCAATATAGGATTGCATCTCAGCATGTGCAGGGCCATATGGTTTCCCCCTTTGGTTGTACTCAATAACTGGCTTGATTTTCTTCAATTTTCTCTTCACAACACGGGGCATTGTGTTTATACCACGACTAGACTTTGGCTCCTCATAAAATGTTGTCGTGCTGCCTGGTTCTATCTTAGCAGGTGAAACAAATTTCATCTTCTTCGAGGGCTTGGTTTGAGGTTTAGATACTTTAAGCTCCTTACATTCATTTTCGTTCAAGCTAGAATCCTTACTTGGCGCTTGAGAAACCATGGTTATAGAGAAATGAGACCTGCAAGTACAGAAAAAATAACATAAAAGTCAATAAGAAACGACGCTTATTTAAAAAAACGATGTACTATAAAATTTCATACAAAGGAATATAAAAACAACCGACGCAATAAGAATTATATAACGACGGTAGTTAACTACCAACGTGGTTTGAAAGTAACACGATGTAAATTTTGAATTTTTCACGATGGTAGTAAGAAAACGTCGTGGTTTTACATTACAACGACGTGAAATATAAAATACCGTCGTCTTATTAAAATGAAATACAAAATACAGAGTACTGTTTTCAGACCATTTGGTTCTTGTCTTTATATTTGGAAAAACTTAAATTGATTTTCACCAGAAAAAAAGTAAAAATATATTTCAACAAACGTCGTGGTATTCAATTACAACAACGTTAGTAATAAAATATAGTTGTCTTCTTAATATGAAATTAAAAAACTGTTCCAAGACCATTTGGTTTACTACTTCAAACACAAAAAGACAGTAGATTTTATCATCGTGGTCAATGACACTTTGTTCTTTGTCAGTAGATTTTATCTAAAAAGTAAAATGATTTTCGCATGAACAGGAACAAAGATGAGAAATGCTTACCTTTTGCTTGCAATGAAATTTATCGCTTGCAAAACAAGAACAAAAATGATTTTTCAAAGACAAAGACGAAGAGGAGAGGAAGCCGATGAGATTCAGACACGGTACTTTGGGAACAAAAATGAGGACAGCGTGAAATTTTTTCTCGGGTTTGGAAACAATATAAATGTAGGTCAGGAAAGGCGAAAAGTTTAAAATATTAACGAACCGTTTCATAACACGATGCTATTAATGACAACCGCCCTAGTAAATGGTTCTACACGGTTGTAAATATGTAGTTCACGCCCTGGTAAAGAATATTAAACGACACACACTTTTCCGACGTGGTTAGTTTAACTTATAATTCAATAGTGTTATAGATGTCGTCGTAGTATTTTTTTAATAATAAGTCGGTAAGTTTACCTGTACTGACGTCTTTACTTTCTACGTCAGTTACTTAATAGATTCTGTCATTGGTTTTTCGCTCTAAGTACAAGACAACGCATTTTAGTTATGCGTGTCGTGGTTTCTCTGCAAAAACCGCCCTAGTAAGTCTTTATTACGTCGTTAAACTAACAGAAACGGATGTCGTTAGTATTTTATGCGCAGGGGCGGAGCTACAGCCAAGCCTGCCATGGCCCTTGCCCCCCCCCCCACTTAATTATTAATCTCTTGTAATATATTATAAAATATATGATATAGCAATATAATTACTGCAATTAGATTAGTAATGGCCCTCCCAGTTGAATATGAAAAACCTAGTAGAAGTGATTTTGAAATTTTGGCCCCTCCATACGAAGAATCCTAGCTCCGCCACTGTTTATGCGACTAGAGGGTTGGTACGAACCGACGTAGATTACTTTTGTTAGACGGCGGTAAGTGTAATGTAACCGACATGGATGTGAAGAATTTTTTTTTTAAATTGGGTTTTTTTCACGCGTTCTTTCAGTTTCAGTTTTCAATTAGGGTTACAACTTCTTCTTGCCCTTGGCTTTGTCTCCCCTCTTTGGAGGCAATAGTTTGGATGTTGATGTGTGTGTGCGTTTGTATATCTGAAAGATACAAATACACACACATCATCAACTTCTAAAAAATTGTCTTTCTGAATGCAAATATGTGGTTGCCGTCGTCAATTTTTAGAGGCAAATTTTTTGGATGTTGATGTGTGTGTGCCTTTGTGTATCTCAAAGACACAAAGACACACACATCATCAACATCTAAAATATTGTCTTTCTCGCACATTGGTGGTCCGATTATGATGAGGAACAGAGTTCCCTCTGGTAAGATTTCATATCTCTTGGGATCTCAGACTAATCTGATTATGTTGGCGGTTTTCTATATAAACCGTCATGGTTATTCTCAATTCTTGTCATTATGTTGATCTACCATCGTAAGCTACCAAAATCCAAGAAATAAATCGTAAAAAAAATTAATAAATATTAAGACGACGGTTTAGATATAAGGTGAGCCGTATAAAGTGAATAAATACGATGGTAATTTTAACTTCACGACGTGGTAAATTTTATTATACGGCATTAATTGAACAAACCGACGTGGTAAAGTTATAGATACCGTCGTAGTACAATACAAAATAATAAGTCGATAAATTTATCTTTACCATCGTTGTACATTGATTTAATACGGCGATATTTTGTAATATACCGACGTAGATTTTTTTTGAAATTATATGGCTCCAAATACAAAAACTTGGTCGTGTTTATTACGGAGTAAAAATGGCTACTGTTGTTGCACACCGTCGTCTTTACTTTCTGCGTTGGTGGATTCATACCTTCTGCCATTGTTTTTGAGCTCAGAGTTTACCTATGAGGAAAACCTTTTCAATAAGACGACACTTTTTTAATTTGGTGCGTCGTTTTTTAAAAACACCCATTGGAATCTCCATTTTTTAGGTGTTTAAATTACTCATACACGGCGGTTTTATAACACTGTCGTCTTTTTGAGCACAACGATGGTTTTTTGTTAAACCATCGTTTTTTTCTGGTCGTTTTTTTCACTTTTTGTAGTAGTGCTAATGGATCACACACCTTAAATGGTTAACTTTGAGTAATACAAATGAGAACGAGGAAATCAATTTGATTGATTTGATGTAGATGATTTACTACGAGTAAAAACGTATTTGGGCCTCGATAATAGTTAACAGGAAGCCCAAATGGTTGAGTATCAAGCCCAAGGGCTTAAGACACCTAAATATTATGATTTAAGTGTCACAATGCCCAATTTTGGAAGCTCAATGGGGTTTGGCCGAAAATGCATAAGTAAATGTGTTTGGGAATTGTTTCCATAAGCTCATTAACACACAAACACAATCCAATATCAACCAAATAGGTTTAGGAGATCGAAGAGAGATAAAATAGAGTTTTCAAGAGTGAAACACTTTCATCTTTCAAGGGGTTTAGATTGAAACCAATCTTGAGAATCTTGCACTAGCATCCTTGTATTCTCAAGATACTTCCTCTCATCTCAAGGTTCCATTGGTGTAGAGACTTAGAGGCCATATACTTTTGTGGCTCACATGGAGGAGAAAGATCAAGGAGCAAAAATCAAGATCAAAGAGGAGGTCAACAAAGAGGAATTCATCAAGAGAAGACCAAACACAAATTGGTTCATATAATTGCTTCAAGGGTAATTAGATCTTATCATTTCTCTTGAATTTTTCATTTATGAAATACATATCAATGTTCATGGCTTAAGATACTTGGAAAAAGTTTGTTTTTGAATGTAAACAATCACCATAGACTTCCGCTGCGATTAATTTGATTAAATGCATGTTTAATATTCAAATGAACTTTGTATAAATGTTTTAAATCCTACCCAAAAAAAAAAAACCCATGCCACCCTCATCTCAACCTCCCCAACCATCGTCCCTCCTCCTCCCTTGACCAGCCACAACAACAACCACCCCTAGGGCTCGTCAATGGGCCGGGTCGGGCTAGTCCAATTCAAATTTAATGGACTTGGGTTGGGTCGGGCTGAGCTAGACCGAGCTTTAAAGATGAGAGAGAAAATACCGGACCGGTTATTTTTAAAAAATTCAAAGCCCAAGCCCAACCCATGGGCCGGGCTAAGCCTAACGGGCAAGGCTGAAATGAGCCTACTTCATTAAAAAAAAAAAATTCATAAACTTAATCATAAGGGCATTTTAGTCCAAATTTGAGATTAAACTCACTTAATTCCAATAATTTCACATCAAACCAAATTCATAAAACACCAAATAAAGTCACACAACTTAATAAGATTTTTCACAAAAATAATAAAACCAAGTATTATGTTTGAGGTTATTACATAATTAGACCGTAATACGTTTTAAAAAATAATAAGTATCAAATTTTTTTTTTTAAAGGATGGTATGAATAAATATGCAAATATTTGGTGATGTGTTCAAAAAAAGCATGATTATATTTGGTGGTACGATTATGTTTCGTGATATGATTATATTTGGTGATGTGATATGTTGTTCATCTTATATATATAATTATTGAATTAGTAATTGACACAAATTAATGTGCTAATCATCCAATTATAAACTAGGAATGAGTAAAGAAAAGTAAATGAAATGAAACAAATTATATATGTGATTTAAGTGATATAATCCTAAACCTAAACTCTTATTTATACATAATTATATATGTATGCGGGTCTAATAGGCCGGGCTTTTATAGGCAGGCCGGGCCAGGCTTTCTTGGGCTTAATCGGGCCAGGCTTATGGCCTGGGCCGGGCTTCAGACACCTAAGCCCAAGCCTAGCCCAGTCGAAAGCAAGCCGGGCCATCTCAAAGCCCATAACGGGTCGGGCCGGGCTTTTTTTCAACGGGTCGGGCGGGCTCCCATCAGCCCATGAGCCCGTGGGCCAAATGATGAAGCCTAGCCACCCCCACCCCATCCTCAACCCCAGCCCACCCCATCACCACCCCTTCCTCAACATCTATTGAACAGACCCCAAACCCACTCGAAGTAAATGAATAAATTGAATTGATACAATAATTATAATAAATAGATAATTGAAAATCCAAAAACCCCCAATTATGTACTCTACATAACCAACACCGTAGCAAAAACCCCCAATGGCCACAGCTTCGGCAGTGGAGAAACTATTCAAATGGCACTGTTATTGGCGAGTGCGGGAGCCTATGAGGGAGATCCATCATAACATCTCGTCCCAAAAATCACTGTTCAATTGATTATTTATTATGAAATTACATTTTTGCCCTTAGGTGTAGGGCACTTTAGTCACTTTTTATTTGGAAAGGAATTTGGGGAATTGAGTGGCACCGTTGAGTTGAGATCAACGATACGAGTTCGTAGACAGGCGTCATGTTCAATTCAGAGTTAAAACGAAGAAGTTATGATTTACGGAAATGTAGTTGAACAACCGCAATTTTTGCAAAGTTAAAATTTAAATATCCCAGCTTCTCTCTCTCTCTCTCTCTCTCTCTCTCTCCTTCACTAAAACAAACCGGCCACTTTGGCTTGCATTTTCTCCTCCTTCTGACCACGGCGACCTATTAAACGTTCATCTCTTCTTCCTCTTCACGTTCATACCCATTTCCACTTTCGAAACTCCAAGATTGATCGCGATTTTGGACTAGAACTGAGCGAAACCCTAATTTGTGGCCCGGCAAAGTTCGTACGATTTCTAGCGATTCCGGCAGCCATATGAAACTTCATTCCCTCATCATGCTCTACTTGTTTATGTACTTAGTTTGGATCGATTTTGAGGTTTTACAAATCAATTCTTAAACCCATTTTTGGTCGTGGTCCAAGAACAAAAGTTTATCCCTTTGTTAGTTTGATCGTATTGGTATAGGTGTTTGTCAGGAGTTTCCGAGAAATTCCCGTTGCAGGAAATTTCTCAAAACAACCACGCACTAGCAGCGCCGGGTGACGGCGTGTCGGCCACTGTGTGGCACCCTATTGAGTTCTAAATTGTTTCCCTTGTCATCATGAGCACGACGGTATGCTCGGATTTGGATTTGGTTATCGTTTGACATTTGAACAGATATTGCACCTATTTTGGTTGGGAGGTGTTTGTGGTTTGGTTGTTTGATTTTAAAACGGTATTTTCCTATGAGAGTTTTGTTAACTGTTTATGAATTATTGTTCTATCACTTTTACTTTCTGAGAATGATATATCCATGTTTATTTTTATATGTGTGCTAAAATGGATTAAAAATTGGATTGTGTTGTTTTCGGAAATATGGTTGTCTTTGGAGATATTGATATCTTCTTCTGACATCCCGGTTGCCTTCTGAAATATTGATGTCTTCAAACATCCTGGTTGTCTTCAAAAATACTGTTGCCTTCGGAAATATTGATATCTTCGGACATCCTGGATGCCTTCGGACATCCTTGATGCCTTCGGACATACAGTTACCTTCGGAATATCTTCGGATATACAGTTGCCTTCGGAATGTCTTCGAACATAAGGTTGTCTTAGGAATATCTTCGGACACCTCAGTTGCCTTCGAATTTGTCTACACACGTATGACAGTGTGCCCACGAGTTTCGAGGACTCTTGTGTTGGAAAATTTAATATTAACTAATATTGATTTTCCTATTTGAATGGAAATTAATAAAATTCATTGGGTTAAAGGCATCTTCACATGGGGGGTGACAACTCTTCAAACCAAGGGATGCATTGTTTGGGGTGACAACTCTTCAGACCAAGGAATGCATTGTTTGCCTTTTCAGATTGAGATACCTTTTTAGAAAGGGTATTTCATCATCTATAAATAGAGCAATCCTCCTACAGTTTTATTCATTCAGTTTAATTCTCTACATATAGACTTTCACATATAGAAAGCATTAGAGTTTTCATAAAGGGAGGTTCCTGCATAATTTGGTTCAAAGTTCCTTGTGAATTGCAGTGCTTCTTTCATAAGGAGGGGAGTCGTTGTATCCTGGGAGGCGAACGCTAGTGAACCATAAGCACCAGTGTGGGGCGTAATTCGTCTTAAGGTCAGAGTGTCCAACACTTGCCTCGACTCAATTAAGGTTCTTTTAATTACATACTACTGTTGTAAAAATTTGTTTTGTTTGTAGTGTTTATTTGATTATTTTATAGCAATTTAGCACTCATATTTCCTACATCTTGAACCGTGTAATGCAAGGATTTGCATTCTCAAGTGGAGTATATCTCCCTGAGTTATGCGAGGATTTGCATTCTCAAGTGGGGTATATTTTCTTGAGTTATGAGATGAATGCGGTCTCAGGCCGACCTCGTTTCCTCCAAGTTCTATGATGATATATCACAGACGTGGCCACATGTGTGGTGCAAGGGGAATTGACAAATTATTTGTGTTCTTAGGTTGAGTATATCTCCATGAGTCCTATGAGAGGAATTGATAGTATATTATTGAAATTGATGGATTATATTTGAGGTACAGTTAAAAGGATATTCTTCACCACCCTCCCTGCTCACATTATCTGCACAGGGTTGGCCAAGATCCCTAGTCACCTACCCGACTTGTCTATACAGGGGGGTGGTTAGCTAGTTTTCCCTTCCCCTGTTGCCTTCGGATTTGATGGTATTCCCATATCCCCTCCCCCCCTTTTAGGGTCAAGCCTCACATATCCCTTGATGGGTGATTACAGGATATATGCAATATGTGGATAATTGCAAGTATGGCTTTCTGGTAAAAGGTTTGGTTATGTAAGTGTTTGGATGTACAGCGATAAACTAATTGAATAGTTAGATACATAATTACATGGTATGACATTCAGTTATAAAGCCCCTCATTGTGAGAGAAATACCTTTATAGTCCGCAATATTTCAACGGAGCTCTAAATAATGCTCTATCCACCATATTTAGAGCATCAACCAGGATGGCCTTAGATAACCTGATAAGATAAACAACGCCATCCGCCATACGAAGTGGTGGCGTTAGATGAGGTTTGTAAATTAAATCACCATTTTTTCCAATCCACAACGTAAAGAAAGAGTTGAAGGCATATAGAAACAAACAACGCCGTCCAAATAACAAAATGCATCACACTCAAACAGGGACAGTGGGACATTTTTGGTAGGTGCTTTCAGGAAAAATGGTTAAAAAGAGGTTGAGTAGGTGCTTTCAGGAAAAATGGTTAAAAAGAGGTTGAGTGGGGATGGGGATGGGGCTCTATATTTTATGTATTTTTTATTTTTTGTCTCTCCTAAGAGCTGGTTCCCCTCATGAAATGAGCAGAAAAATTCTCCACCACTTCTTATTTTAGCTGCATGTAGGCTTCCCAAGAGATAGAAGAGAAGTTCACTTGGGGTCTGCAGGCTCTTAGAGCAACTCCACCCATTTGCCTTTTGCTATGGTAAGGGAGGGGATAAGGCAGCTACTATTCACATGAATAGTGATTGCCCTTGTAAAAAGCCATTTCTGTTTCCACCCGTTGCCATGACAAAGGGCAATTACTATTCTTTTTTTTTTTTCACAATTTTTTTTACCTCAATAATTAATTTGGATAATATTTTCGGATAAGATTTTCGGGTTTCTATGTGTCAATACTATTCATAGCTCATAATCGGATAAAATTTTCAGTTTCAAATTTCATATAAATTTCAAAAACAAATTGGCAGGTATTTATAGAAAAAAATTCACTAATTTTTGGGTATTTTTAAAAAAAAATTCAGAATTTTTTTTAGTATTTTATGGTAAAAAAATTGGCTGTCATTAGATTGGAAGAAAAAATCCGATCGGAGAGCCCAGACGACATCACATGGCAACAGAAAAAAAAAAATTCAAATGAGTGGGCTGACGCCAGCCTGGCGTCAGCGATGACATCAACCCAAAACTCGAGCTCGTGCTTGGGCTGAACTCCCCCTCGAGCCAGCCCAAGGTCGTGGCCCCCACCTCCTGCCCAGGCAAACCTTCGCTGCTGGAAACATGATTTGAACTGCTCTTATACCCAAGCAAGTTGAAGTATTCCTCCCTTTATTTATTTATTTATTTTTTTAAGAAAAGAGAAATATATTAGTACTGTCTATTTTGCCACATGGTAGGAAAGTCCCCACCTAAGTTTTTCTCTTTCGTGTTTATCTCCTAGCATGTTGGATATATATATATATATATCAGTAGTGAAAAAAATGCTCATGTCCTCTAAACAATTGTGCCAAAAATTAACGGCTGGAAGAAGAAAGAGAGAGATGGATTTCTTGAGTTGTGTACTATTATGTCTAATGGTTGCCTGGATCGTAATCCAAGCCCTCCAAAATTCATTTGCAAGAAGAATTCCCACAAACCTTCCACCTGGACCAAAGCCATTTCCTTTGATTGGAAATCTCCTAGAGCTTGGAAACAAACCCCACATCTCACTAACCAAGCTTTCAAAACGCTATGGCCCCATTATGACTTTACAACTCGGCCAACTAACAACAGTTGTAGTTTCTTCATCCATCGTCGCCAAACAAGTCCTCCGAACCTATGACCGATTCTTTTGCAACCGAACGAACGCAGATGCACTCCAAGCCTGCAGCCATGCCAAGCACGGCATGCCCTTCATACCTGTTTCAGCTAAATGGAGAAACCTTCGCAGAATATGCAACTCCCAATTGTTCGCCACCAAAGTTCTCAACGCCAACCAAGCCAACCGTCAACTAAAAGTGCAAGAGCTCATAGCTGATGTCAGCGAAAGCGTGGTAAAAGGTAAGGCAGTTGAAGTTGGAAGGGCTGCTTTCTTAACTACCCTCAATTTGCTGTCACGTACTGTCTTCTCTGTGGATCTAGCGGACCCGAAAAGTGAGACGGCTAGAGAGTTCAAGGAGTTGGTGTGGGGTATCATGGAAGAGGTCGGGAAACCAAACTTGGCTGACTATTTTCCTGTGCTTAAGAAGATTGATCCCATGGGGATACGGCGCCGTTTGACCAAGCACTTCCGGAAGATGATTGACCTCTTTGACCGCTTGATCTTCCAAAGGTTGGAAACAAGAAAATCACATGATTATGTCACAGCCAATGATATGTTGGATACTCTTATAAACATGAGTGAAGAGAAAAATGAGGATATGGACATTCCTGAAACTCATCATTTGTTTCTGGTTAGTTATGGATATAGCTTTCCTACATATACTAATTGCTAATTAGAGTGTATCTTTTTGTGATTATTAAGGTTGTTTTTGGTTTTGTTTATACCATCTAAACTGACTTAAAGACGGTTGAGATAGTACACGTAGTTTTATTAGTTCATTATTATACATATATGCTAGCTCCGATTAATTTTCTGACTAAGTAATCAGCCATTTGGTGAATAATATAGGATTTATTTGTTGCGGCCACAGAAACAACCTCAGCCACATTGGAATGGGCAATGGCTGAGCTACTATGCAACCCTGAAAAACTGTCAAAAGCTCAAGAGGAGCTAGAACAAGTAATTGGGAAAGGGAAACCAGTTGAGGAAACAGACACTGCTCGACTTCCTTACTTACAAGCAATAATCAAAGAGACCTTTCGGTTGCACCCAGCTCTTCCGTTTCTTCTCCCCCGCAAAGCCGAAGCAGACCTGGAAATCTGCGGGTATTTTGTACCCAAGGGTGCACAAGTGTTGGTCAATGCATGGGCCATAGGCAGAGACCCTGGCTTTTGGGACAACCCGGCCTCATTTATCCCAGAGAGGTTCTTGGGATTGGATATGGATGTCGCTGGCGGAAGCTTTGAGCTTATCCCGTTTGGTGGTGGGAGGAGAATATGTCCTGGCTTGCCCTTGGCAATGAGAATGTTGAACTTGATGTTGGGTTCACTTCTTAACTCGTTCCATAATTGGAAGCTTGAAGATGGAGTTGTACCAGAAAACATGAACATGGAAGAGAAGTTTGGCATCACTTTGCAAATGGCTCAGCCTCTGAGAGCTGCTGCCATGGCCGTGCCATAAAATATCCTACTAGCTATTTGTTTTTACCTAAGTTAATATGTTGTGAAATTGAATAAAAACTATTCATGCCATGGAATAAAAACTATTCATGCCATGGATACTCTCACAAGTTCCTCCAAATAGGTTGTGTCCATTTTCTTGCCATGGAATAAAAATTGCATATTTAACTTTCAGTTGTCCATTTTTTCTTATGCTCATCTGGAATGGATTTTGTTTACTCAACGTTGTTTTAACTTCTAGTTTCAGGTTTTCTTCTTCGTGTAGAGCATTCATTTTATTATAATAGATTACAAAACCCAATCTGATTTTAAACAATAAAATTATTGCCAATAATGAACCATTTGTTTGAAAGAAGAAAATTATTGGCAATAATTAATAGTTTTAGGTGGGTCGAGATGACATATGGGAGAAGAAAATAATGGAAGGAAACAACAAAGTAAGATCCATTTGTTAATCAAAGAGTTTTTGCTGTTCACAGTCGCTTAAGGCAACTGCGAAATCAAACTCTCTCTTTATTTGAAAAACTTCAAATTTTTCGCTTTCGTACCAACTAGAGATTATAACGACCTTTCGAACAATAAATCGAGCGAAGAACAATTCCAACCATTGCATTTCTTGCTAAAATATGAAACCTAACTTGAGAATATTTGTTTGTAGGAATTTTTTATGTATTCTTCTCCTTGTAGGAGATCATATTTATAATACAACGAAACTTTAATGGGCAAGTAAATAATAAATTCATATTTCTATTTACAGTAGGAAATCAGGAATTAAAGTAAATCAATTACAATTATAATAAGAATTCTTGGTATGAAAAGAAAGTAAGTCAGTGGTCCACAAGACACGCCAACACTCTCTCTCACGTTGGTACATAGATGTCGTCAATGCCCAACTGATCCAGTGAATTGTGGAATGCTTTACTGGAAATTGCCAATTTGGCGTCAGCATTGACATCAGCCCAAAACTCGGGTTCGCGCTCGGGCTGAACTCCCTCCTGGGCCTACCCAGGTTCGTGGCCCCCACCTCCTACCCGGGCAAGCCTTTGCTGCTAGAAACGTAATTTGGGCTCAAAACGCTCCCAGCCCGCCCCCTAACTTCTCCACTGAAACTGCTCTTATACCCAAGCAAGTTCAAGTATTCCTCCCTTTATTTATTTATTTTTTTAAGAAAAGAGATATATATTATTACTGTCTATTTTGCCACATGGTAGGAAAGTCCCCACCTAAGTTTTTCTCTTTCGTGTTTATCTCCTAGCATGTAGGATATATATATATATATATATATATATTATTGAAAAAATATGCTCATGTCCTCTAAACAATTGTGCCAAAAATTAACGCCTGGAAGAAGAAAGAGAAAGATGGATTTCTTGAGTTGTGTACTATTATGTCTAATGGTTGCCTGGATCGTAATCCAAGCCCTCCAAAATTCATTTGCAAGAAGAATTCCCACAAACCTTCCACCTGGACCAAAGCCATTTCCTTTGATTGGAAATCTCCTAGAGCTTGGAAACAAACCCCACATCTCTCTAACCAAGCTTTCAAAACGCTATGGCCCCACTATGACTTTACAACTCGGCCAAATAACAACAGTTATAGTTTCTTCATCCGCCGTAGCCAAACAAGTCCTCCGCACCCACGACCAATTCTTCTGCAACCGAACTATCCCGGATGCAGTCCAAGCCTGCAAGCATGCCAAGTATGGCATGCCGTGGCTGACGGTTTCCTCCACGTGGAGAAACCTCCGCAAAATATGCAACTCCCAGCTTTTCGCGGCTAAAGTTCTCGACGCCAATCAGGCCAACCGTCACCTAAAAGTGCAGGAGCTCATAGCTGACGTTAAGGAAAGCGTTGTGAAAGGTAAGGCGGCTGAAGTTGGAAGGGCTGCTTTCAAAACTACGCTCAATTTGATGTCACGGACTGTGTTCTCTGTGGATTTAGCGGACCCGAACAGTGAGAGGGCTAGAGAGTTCAAGGAGTTGGTGTGGAGTATTATGGAGGAGGCTGGGAAGCCAAACTTGGCTGACTATTTTCCTGTGCTTAAGAAGATTGATCCCATGGGGATACGGCGCCGTTTGGGCAAGCACTTCCAGAAGATGATTGATCTTTTTGACCGCATGATCGTCCAAAGGTTAGAATCAAGGAAGTCACGTGATTATGTCACAGGGAATGAATGTTGGATACTCTTATAAACATGAGCGAAGAGAAAAATGAGGATATGGACATGGCTGAAACTCAACATTTGTTTCTGGTTAGTTATTGCTACTCTAGCTCTATTAATTAATTGATAATTAAATTGCTTAGATATTATAATTATAACTTATTGCTAGATTGTGTACCATCTTAATTGATCATTTTAAAAGAGTGCTGCTAAATGAATCTTAAAATTAACTGAGTACACTCTATGATCTAAGTACATCTTAATATTTAAATCAAAATATAAAATTAACTAAGTACACCTTATTTAACTACCAAAAATACTCATTGTACACCCTAATACACTCTATCTCGTCCAAAAAAAAAAAAAAAACCAACAACATTCATCGATCTCCCTATGATCCCCTTTTCTCCATACTTTGATTCTCAAAAATTTTAACTGTAAAATCTGGACAGTATTGTTCTTTTTGATATATCCTAAATCTAACTATAATGATACAAAAACGTTCAACATAATTCTTTGATTTCATTCCTCTTGATGCTAAAACGTTCAAATTATGATTTTGCCTGCGAAAACTTCAAAATCTTCCTTAGTTCTTTAATGTTTTAGTCTTTAACTCCAAATGGTAGAGCAAATAAACAAAGACTCAAACAAATAATTAATTAGGATTGCAGATAAGGACTTCACTGTAAAGATCAATCAGCCTTGTATTTATATATGCCTTCAATTTTCTTCGAAGAATGCTAGCCATTGATTGATGTGTGTCTCACAGCGAGTCCATCCATCAATGGCTAACACAAACAAGCACTGCACTGTATTGAATCAGCCCCTGCATATTTCTTTTAATAGCTTCAAGTTTATTCTTGGCAAAACGAAAATTTCAGCAACTGTATTGCTGAAATACACTTTGCTTTGCAAACATAAGAGCAGTTTTTAATATGTCTTCATGTAAAATTGCATTTTCAAGATCTCATGTTCAGAGACTGTACATTCATCATGAAAATTTGCAGAGAGCTAAGAAGAAACAACTACATTGTGTGGTTTATTATAGCAATCAGTCAAGTCTTTGCAGTTATTTTTTTTTTCTCTTTTTTTTTTTTCTTTTTTTGAAACTGCTACTCGGTATTGGCCAAAAGAAAACTGCTCTTTATTCTTCCAGTTTGGTATTTTGTATGTTTTATACTGAGCAGAAGAGTGATTGAAAGAAGAAGAGGTTCTACTGAGCTTGGTTTTGAGAGATAAAAGAGTTCGGCTGTCCAAATGCTAAGATGGAGAAGAAGAGAAGTGTAGGGAAAAATATGCCGTGTCATATTTTAGATGGTTTTTAAAGAGTGTTGCTAAACGAATCCTAAAATTAACTGAGTACACTCTTAAAATATGTGGTGTTATGTTTTACAATTGAATATATCTTTTTTAGTCATTTTATATTAGGGTAAATTAGTAATTCAATAAATACTTTGATAGTAGGGTGTACTTAGTTAATTTTAGAGTTCGTTTAGCAGCACTCTTTTAAAATTATGACTATGGTCACTTTATTTTTGTTGAGATGGTATAAGTACGTTAATCCTACACTGATCAAGGTCTTGTGTTCAAATCCCCTTATATCGCTTTTATAAAAATAAAAATAAAAACTATATATATATATATATATTTGGTGCCCATATTAATTTGACTAATTAACTTTTTGGTGAATTAGGATTTATTTGGTGCGGGCACAGATACAACTTCAGCCACATTAGAATGGGCAATGGCTGAGCTATTACGCAACCCTGAAAAGCTATCAAAAGCTCAAGAGGAGTTGAAGCAGGTTGTTGGCAAAGGAAAACCAGTGGAGGAATCAGACATCACTCGGCTCCCTTACTTACAAGCCATAATCAAAGAGACCTTCCGGCTGCACCCAGTTGTCCCACTTCTTCTCCCTCGCAAAGCCCAAGCAGACATAGAAATCTGCGGTTACATTGTACCAAAGGGTGTACAAGTGTTGGTCAACGCATGGGCCATCGGCAGAGACCCCAGCATTTGGGACAACCCTACCTCATTTATCCCTGAAAGGTTTTCAGGATTGGATATCGACGTTACTGGCCAGAACTTTGAGCTTATTCCATTTGGTGGTGGGAGGAGAATATGTCCTGGGTTGCCTTTGGCGATGAGAATGTTGAATTTGATGTTGGGTTCGCTTATTAACTCGTTTGATAATTGGAAGCTTGAAGATGGAGTTGTGCCAGAAAAAATGAACATGGATGAGAAGTTTGGCCTCACTTTACAGATGGCTCATCCTGTGATAGCTGTGCCCATCAAGTATTAGGAGAACGAAACCTAGCTAGCTATGGTTTCTATAATAAATAGATTTATGTTTTTATTAGGGAGTTACAATAATTAATCCTACTAATGATAGGAAATGGTCAGTTGTCAATTACGTTGTTATTAGGCCATAACTCCATATTTATGTGTATGATAATGGCTTGTTCTAATTGTAGATTATTCTCTACATATTTATATATTTTATAATGATCATATGAATGACTAAGGAAAAAATAGTTTCTATATGGAATATGGTATCAGAGCTAATGGCTAACGCCGATTAGCGATTCTCCCGTTGCCAACATTGAGAGTCGTTGGTGCTCCGCACTCCTCACCCGTAAGGAGGGTGTTTGTTTATGTTTAGTGCTTTTTCCTCTCCTCTTCTCAAAGATGAATATATTTTTTTCTTCCATGTTAGCGATTTTTTTTGTATTGTTTCATCCTTAGTTATATTAACTGCGGGCATCGGCGGCTTCTTTCTTTTTGTTGTGCCTGATAAAATTGACCTTAGATGGCTTCATTTTCTTCAAATCACCCCAGTTGCCTTTCCCAATCTGATGAGATTGGACAAATAACTTTAATGGACCAATATGCGCAACCCATGTAGAAAACCATATCTATTATAGGGTGGACTCCTATCCTGGTGTATGATTTTTGTTTTGTAAAATCACCCCAGTTTCCCTTCATTATGATGGTAGATTGACCTTGCGAAGGCTATATCTAAAGGAAAAGCAAACAGAGCCATGCCACTAGAACACAGATTTTTGTTTTGTAAATTTTTTATAAAGTTATTCGGTGTTGATTTTTCAATTTAAAAAATGTATTTGGAAGTCTTGTTGGCTCAATCACTTTTCTTTCTTTGTTCTACTCTTCTAGATTTGGGAGGGGCTACTTCGGCAACGGGTGAGAACTGGTGTTAGAAGGGGATGGAAAAGTCGTTGAAAAATTAGGTTGGTTTTATTGATATATTTTATATTTATAGTGAATTGATGGAAATGGAAGCATGTGATTTGATTTAACGGAAATTTTTAAAGGAGTTTGACGTAGGTGGTAAATATTGCAACACTTTAAATAGTTCAAGTGGTTGCTAGAAAAAATTAAAAATTCATGTAGTAATCCCGCACGTACTAAAAAGTTCGGATGATATTTATGTAAATTCCCCTTTAGGGTAAATAGAGATAGCTTGTAAAAGCTTCCACTTCTAAAAAATAAGTCCGGATCCAAATTGTTCTTGAATGTCTTTACCTAAGTTTGTCTCTTAGCTTAGAGGATGTATATAAAAGACTTAAAAGAGTTAGTCTTGAAAAGATATTTTCATGCTTTCTCAATAAGTCTCAACAATCGTGCCAAAAATTAATTAAGAGTTAGGCGAGAGATCAATTTCTTGTGTTGCATGCAAATGTGTCTTATGGTTGCCTGAATTTCTTGTGGGGGAGCTGGGAGGAGAAGGGGATGGAGAGAAAGAGAAGGAGGGGGGGGGGGGGGGGTTGTTATTTATTATAAAGATTTTTTTAATGTTAATTTATTTTATTATATAATTAATTTATTATTTTTTTAAAGAAACAGCGGGTCCTACAGTAGACACGTTATCAATTAAATCAAATAGTCAACTTAATAGAAAGTTTAAATTGGTCAAATTTGAAAATCATCAAGTGTAAATTGATGAAATTGGAATTCGAGAGCCTATGTTCAGAATGATCCTAAATCTTCAGGAAGTCTTTTGACGTTAGTCCTAATATATATTTGTAATTCCATGAGTGTTTCATGTTGCATGTTCTGCGGGTCCTTTTCAAATAAATCAGCCATGTGCACAAGAGTGAATTTAGCTGAAGACATGTCATGTCTTCTGTTCATAAAAAAACAACAAAGAAGGTTACTAGCATTCCTTATATATATATGTGTGTACTTTTTGTTTTTGGGTGAGAAAAGTCCCTTCGAGTGGACAGGAAATTGTACTTTTTTTGTCTTTTCGCATTTTTTTTTTCATGTTAGAGTAGTTTGGGACCATCCTCGTTCAAAGGAGACATGTGCAGTTGCAAAAGACCATCGTGCATGTTTATGGGAAAAAACAAAACCTCTAGCCCACTTGGCTATAAATTATTGTATGTATGTTGTTTACACCATAATGAACCGAGCAGACCCAGCATCAAAGCGACTAGCACCAAGGCAGCCACGCCTTCTCCCATGCCGAAGGAAGACACACTTCCGAGGTGCCTGACACCTGCCGAAGCTCTCAGCTGCCAAACCTAATCTCCAGGACACGTGTCGCCACCACAACGGCTTGCACAAAGTCCCACATTGGAACTTTGTGCAAAGCTCCCACTTTCACTTCCCTATAAATAGGGAACAGTACCAAGGTACAAAAAACGACTATTCTCCCACTTTTACTGTTACTCTGCCAGAATTACTACTTGTAACTGACTTAGGCATCGGAGAGCCTTCGGCCAGCACCACACCGGTGTCCGAAGCTTAATGATTGCTTCTCCTCTTTTACCTTCTACAGGTCTCTCACCAACCCATTTCACCAAGGGCCTCAGCCTTCTTCTCTGCTGAAGACTCAGCACATCTAATCACTAAGTTGGACTCAATATTGGCCGGGCCATTTTGAGCATCAACAGTTTGGCGCCGTCTGTGGGAACTCGACACTTGAATCCCCTCTTTCTCTATCAGCCCAGCTGGCTCCTTCACCCCTCAGGCCCCGTCGCCTCTTCTTCACCCCACATTCTGCTATGCCGACCGAGGATAGCCGCGACACCCAGCACCATACCCCCCGCGATGGTACTTCTAGAAGGAAATCTTAGGAAGATGCCACTCTCCAGGCAGAAGTGGAGCGCCTCCGCGACAGTGTCACTAAAATGTCGGAAAAAAACGAGCACCTTCATTGCAAGAACATTGAGCTAGAACATGACTACCGTGTTTTAAAGCGGAACTGGGAAAGGACTCACACCCAGGATGCCCAGCAAGACCTCACCCAGAACGTTGGGCCTACTCAGCCGAACCAGCCGGTACACTCCAGCCACAGTGCCTCGGCCCAAGCTAGGCTCCGCAAAGGTAAAGACCACCTTCATCCGGAGATAACCCAGTCGCGACCCCTTTGCGTTCCCCCACCGAGGGACCGGCCCCATGAACCAGTCAGGATCTACCAAGATTGCAGGGATCGCCTCTCGGACCGTCAGCCGAGGCCGGTCCCTATCCCTGTCAACCTCGAAGACCCACGGGTGACACACCTGGGCCTCTCGCCAGCCCCCGTCCGCATACCCGACGAGGAAGGTGTCGGGGACTCGGATACTTGGGACTTTTATAATTCGGAGACCCAGCCAAATTACCACACCGGGGCGCTGGAAAATTGGGAACAATCCCCAGTCCCTGTCTGCCCCGCCCCTAGGCCTTTGGCGCCTGAAACTCTTCCTCATGCCGACCCGGCCATGAGGTTTCTCTTTGAAAAGGTCCGGCGCCTGGAAAGCGAACAACATCGCAGCCCATCAACTCCTTCTGGGCTAACCACGACCAGGGCCCTTTACCG
>NC_034009.1:24488623-24552233 GCF_000346465.2 Prunus persica
GCAGAGCTGATGAAGCAGCAGCAGTCCATGCTAAGGCCGAATACTTCAATACCAAGCGGTGGCCCAGCTAACCTGATGCGCAACGCTTTCGCTGATCCTCCACTTGCTTCAGCACCGCCCCAGCCCCACTCAGCATTCTACCCTGCCCCGAGTACTCAGGACAACCAACAACATAAGCGGAAGGATAGCTACCAGCATCCCTTTCGGTAATAACAAACGTGGCAGACATGGCAACCACCACCATTCTAGCGGAGGCAACCCGCCTAGGCCTGCTGATCGGGCCCCACTTCCATTCGCACCCAAGCCCAGGTTCGAGGTATTTACCACCCTCAACACCACCTATGAGAACGTCCTGGTGCGTGAAGCCCCCATCATCCCCAAGCCACCCCCCCGGAGACCATCCAGCAAGCCAATGCCAAACACGGGGGTCTTCTGCCGCTTTCATCAATTCAGCGGCCATGACACCGAGTCTTGTGTTGCGTTGCGCAACATAATTGAAGGGCTCATCCGGGAGGGTAAGCTGGACAACTATGTGCGCAACATACCAGCCCCGCCTAACCCTCACCAACGACAAATCAACATGATCTCCACCATCAGCGGAGGTCCTACCCTGGCTGGCACCTCCAACAATTCCATCAAACATTATGTCCGCTCCACCTATGCGCACCAGGTCTTCACCACCGAGCAGGGACGATTGCCAAAGACCCACAGGACTGGCTGGGCCCCCATTACCTTCTGCGAGGAGGAGGAGCGTGGTGTTATCCTCCCCCATGACGATCCACTCATTATCCGGGCTGACATTTCTAACTTCGACGTTGGGCGTATCCTGGTGGACACTGGCAGCTCGGTCAGTGTGATGTTTGCCGAGTGCTTCAATGAACTCCAGGTCCCGCCTCACCTACTCGACCGAAGCATCACACCCCTTGTGAGCTTCTCGGGTGATGTGGTCCAGCCCATTGGCAGCATTCATCTCCCTATCTCAATTGGGGCCGCACCCCAGCGGACGACAATCACTACCCCCTTCCTTATCGTCGATTGCCCCACAGCCTACAACGTCATCCTCGGCTGCCCAGCCCTGGCCCAAATGAGAGCTTTTATTTCCACGCATATGCTACTGTTGAAGTTCCCCACTCCTAATGGCCCAGGCACGGTGCGCGGCGACCAACTCGGGGCCCGAAGCTGCTATGCTTCAGCAGTAAAATCCACCAATCGCCAACCTAGGAGCGAGGCCCTTTCGGTAACCATGGCTCCCGCCCCTCCTCAAGCTGGCACAGACCCACCTGAAGACCCAAGGGAGGAGTCCATCGCACCGCAGGCCGAACCTATGGAGGACCTGGAGCTGGTTACCCTCCATGACGATATCCCGGATCGACAAGTCCGGATCGGCACCTCCATCTCGCCAGAGCTTCGCTCTGACCTGGTCGCCTTCCTCCGCCTCAACTCCGAAGTCTTCGCTTGGTCCTACAATGACATGCCGGGCATCTCACCAGACATCATATCTCATAGGCTTAGCGTCAATCCTGCCGTCAGACCAGTCCGATAGAAGCGTCGCGCTTATGATCCCGAGCGCTATGAGGCCATGAGGGCGGAGGTGGAACGATTGAGTAGCATCGGATTCATCAGGGAGGTTGACTATCCTACATGGCTGGCTAATGTCGTGATGGTCCGCAAACCAAGAAAGGGCTGGCGCATGTGTGTCGACTACACCAACCTTAATCGGGCTTGCCCAAAGGACAGCTTCCCGCTACCCCGCATTGACCAGCTAGTCGACGCCACAGCCGGCCACGCCCTCCTTAGCTTCATGGATGCTTATTCAGGTTACAACCAGATCTTCATGCACCCCGAAGATCAGGCCCACACCTCTTTCATTACGGACCGCGGCCTCTACTGCTATAAGGTGATGCCCTTCGGCCTCAAAAACGCCGGGGCTACTTATCAGCGTCTGGTGAATCAGCTCTTTGCCCCCCTGATTGGCAATACCATGGAAGTCTATGTCGATGACATGCTAGTCAAGAGTCGCACGGCTGACCAGCACATCCCCAACCTCTCTGCCATGTTCACCATCTTGAAGCAATACAAAATGAGGCTTAACCCCACCAAATGTGCATTCGGGGTGGCTTCCGGAAAATTCCTTGGCTTCATGATAAGCCAGAGAGGCATTGAGGCCAGTCCAGAAAAGATCCAGGCCATCTTAGATATGACAATACCTAAGACGGTCAAGGATATCCAAAGCCTTACAGGGCGTGTCGCAGCCCTGACCAGATTTATCTCCAAAGCCACTGACCGCTGCGCCCCATTCTTCAAGGCCCTTAAAGGCACCAAAAGAAACATCACCTGGACTGCTGAATGTGACACGGCTTTCAGCGAGCTGAAGGAGTATATGGGCCGGGCCCCTTTATTGTCAACCCCTGAGCACGGAGACATCCTCGTGATTTATCTCTCCATCTCAGCTTCGGCTGTTAGCTCTGTGCTCATCCGATCAAAAGATCACGCGGAGCACCCAGTGCATTATGTTAGTAAAGCATTGCAGGATGCCGAAGTTCGTTACCCGGACATCGAAAAATTGGCGTTCGCCCTGGTCGTCTCGGCAAGACGCCTCCGACCATATTTCCAAGCTCACACCATCCATGTCTTAACCAACCAACCACTCCGACAGGTGTTGCAGAACCCAGAAACTTCTGGGAGGCTGGTCAAATGGGCCATTGAACTGGGCGAGTTTGATCTTCATTACAAACCCCGCCCGGCTATGAGGGGTCAGGCCGTTGCTGACTTCCTATCCGAATTCACGGATCCCCAAGCTTCCGCAGCTACCCAGCTCATAACCGAACCCAATCCCCCTTCCAGCCAGGACCAAACCCCCACCGAAGGCAATCTCGACCTAACCCAGCCCCTGTGGACCTTATTCGTAGACGGCTCTTCTAATGCCCAGGGCTGTGGGGCCGGCCTCGTTCTCATCTCCCCAGACAAGGTTGCCCTCGAGTACGCCCTTCGCTTCAAATTCCAAGCCTCCAACAATGAGGCCGAATACGAAGCACTCATAGCTGGTCTTCGATTAGCCAAAGAGATGGATGCCAGGCAAATTCAGATATTTAGCGATTCACAACTCGTGGTCCACCAGGTCAACCAGGACTTCACGGCTAAGGATCCCTCTATGACGGCCTACCTCCAGCACGCTCGGCACCTGCTGGCGACTTTCCACGCCCACTCTCTCAAGCAAGTGCCGCGCTCCGAGAATAGCCATGCCGATGCACTAGCCAGGTTGGCATCAGCCTTGGAGCAGGGACTGGGTCGCCACATCCACATCGAGTTTTTGGCCCAGCCCAGCACACAAGCCCCACTCATCTGCACTATTGATCACAGCCCCACATGGATGGACCCCATCCTCCAGTTCTTACAGAACCAAACACTACCAGCTAATCCGGCAGAAGCACGACGCGTACGCCATCGCTCTGCCCGTTACCTGATCATTAACGGCTCCTTATACAAGCGGGGTTTCAGTCTCCCATACCTCCGATGCCTGACTCCAGAGGAGGGTCACTATGTCCTCCGAGAAATCCATGAAGGCATCTGCGGCAACCACTCGGGCGCACGCTCGCTAGCCCATAAGGCAATCCGCCAAGGATACTTCTGGCCTTCACTCCACACTGACGCCCAGGCCTTCACCCAGAAATACGACAAGTGTCAGCGATTCGCCAACATCCCACAACTCCCGGCTGAACCGTTGACTGCAATGGTCAGCCCTTGGCCATTTGCCCAATGGGGACTGGATCTCATTGGACCGATGCCAGAGGGCAAGGGCCAAGTCAGGTATGCAGTTGTGGCCGTGGACTACTTCACCAAGTGGGCTGAGGCCGAGGCCTTGGCCACCATCACTGCGGCTCGCATCGAATCCTTTGTGTGGCAAAACATTGTATGTCGCTTCGGCATCCCCAACTCCATCGTCACCGACAATGGCCGGCAATTTGACAACGCCAAATTCAAACAATTTTGTTCCAACCTCAAGATTCGTCTGTGTTTCGCCTCCCCAGCCCATCCACAGTCCAATGGCCAGGTCGAAGCCGTGAACAAAATCATCAAGAAGACCCTCAAGACAAAACTTGACAAAGCCAAGGGCTGCTGGCCAGAACTACTCCCAGAAGTACTCTGGTCCTACCGCACCACCTTCCGCACATCCACGGGTGAAACGCCGTTCTCCCTATCATTTGGAACCGAGGCCGTGGCTCCGGTAGAGATTGGCCAGCCCACATACCGAACCTCCACTTACGATGCCACGGCCAATGACGAGCAGTTGGCCCTCAACCTCGACTTCATTGACGAACTCCGGGACCAATCGAACATGCGCAATGCCGCGTACAAGCAACGCATCGCCAAATACTATGACTCCCGAGTCAAGCCCCGTGCTTTCAAAATGGGGGACTGGGTCATGCGCAAGGTTTCCTTGGCTACCAAAAATCCTAACGAAGGTACCCTCGGCCCTACATGGGAAGGTCCTTACGAGATTATCAAAATCTGCCGCCCCGGCACTTATCAGCTTCGTGATTCCACAGGCAAGACGCTGCCTCACCCGTGGAATGCTGACCACCTCAAGTACTATTACAAGTAAACATATCTAGACCCTAGGACAATACTTTGGTCTTGATTATTTACTATAAGTTAGACGTAAGGTATCTAGACCCTAGACCACTTGTACCTTCTGCCTTTCGGCATCTATTTCAATAAAATGCCTGACTCAGGCTCATTCTCATGAACTCACATTGTTATCATTTTTAACACAATTGATATCAAGCTAAGTTCATATCATAAATAAAAACAGCCTTGCTCCAGGCAAGGACAAATGTTCATACATAACCACAGTAAACAAAACACAATCACTAGAGTACAAAATACAAAATAGCTATAACACATCACGAAGGCAACGCCTTCAGGACTCGGTCGAAGGGGCATCCTCAGTGGCTGGCTCAGCCTCTGGTGTCGGGGCGCTAGCATCAGCAGGAGGGGTCTGTGCAGGAGGCTCGCCACTGGTGTCAAAGTTAATCTCCAGTGAGGGGTTGAACCTAACCAACCTATCTTCCCAGCGAAGCTGCTCATCAACCAGTCGGTCCATGATATAGCTCTTCAGCTCCTCTGAGGATCGGAAGGACTCAATCGCCTCGGCTCGGGCAGCAGCCACCTCCTCGGCCCTAGATCTCTTCAGCTCCTCCACCTCCTTGGCCAGGGCCGCCTTTTGAACCAGCAAGGTGTTCTTCTCTCGGATGGCCTCCTGCGCCTCCGCCATTTTGCTCTTGGCTAGCTCATCCCGCCTCTTCAACCTCTGGATCTCCTTGTCAGCCTTGGCCATGCTGACGTACATCTCGCCAAAGGCCTGCAAAACCAAAACCATGTTAGTCAATCCACACAAAAATAATCCAACACAGGTACATTCAAAAAGGGCCTAAACACTTACATAGGCAGAGGTGAGGATCGTCTTTTGGGCCCGGTCAATGAAGGAAGAAGCTGGAGTCCTCGCCAAGGCCTCAGGGTCGCTCTTCACGCCTTCCAGGAAGACGTTCACTAAGGGCACCTCCTGCCGGTGCATAGCCAGGTTGACCTCCTTCTTCTGCTGGCGTAGCCTGCCGAAGTCTACCTTCTCTACCCCTTCAGCGAACACATCCTCCATGCCGAAGGGTAGCTTCGGCGGTGCCTGCAGATCAAAGGGCGGAAGCCTCGGCCCTGCCCCCATCACATGCTAATGAGCCTCCTCCAAAGCCTTCCTCTTCCCCAGCACGTCCGCGACCCGACCCTCATCATCATCCCTGGGTCGTTTTCCAGCACTCTTCTCAGCTTTCTTGGCCCGAGACTCCCTCAGCCGCTTCTGCATCTCGGCCTCATCAATGTCTACGGCCACCTTCGTGCTCCCCCTTATGATGCCAGCCACTGTCAAAACAAACAAAGCAATTCTATTACTCAAACTTACAAAGGCTCAGTACAAAACAAAAAGATAACCCAGGTACTTACTTCCTTGCAGCAGTCCGGACTCAAACAAATTCTTCTGCGTGACTAGGTTCCCGCACTCACGCTCAGTCTCTGATAGCTGCGCCCTCACCCACTCAACTTCGTCTTCTTGCTCCTTGGAGATAGGGCCCCACTTCACTGAACCTGCATCAAGGGTTAGAAACTACTTAGCCATTTACACTGGCACAAAGGAAGTACAGAACAAAAAATAGGAGCCAAAACAACACAATCAGGCATTGGACAATCTTAAGGGATGGGGCAAGGACCTATAGACTGGAAGTGGGTAGGAATGTGCTGGACAACGCTCTTCCCTAGAGGACATTCCCAGTCCCCATAGGCCAAGCACCACCTGTTCCTCCAGGACTTTTGCGTTGTGGGCTTGTGTCCAATAAAATAGCCCCTCTCCTTCGCCTTTCGGCAATTGGCCTGTACCCAGCCAAAATTCCCCTGTTGCTTCGAAATGGAGTACAGGTACATGAACTGCTCAAACGTTGGCTCCCCTAACCCAGCCAACCACCAGGCGATATACACCCCATGAAGAAGAATCCAAAAGTTGGGATTATACTGCCCCGGTGCATACCCCAACTTGGCCAACATCATCTGAACCCACGGATGAAACGGCAGTCTGAAGCCGTGCCGATACATATCTGTAAAAATCATCACGGAGCCATCTGAAGGATATCTGACTACATCGGCCTCAGTGGGTAACCTCAAGCCCACATAGGCTGGCACACAAAAATCCGTTCGTAGCTGGGCCAATTTCGCTTCTGTAAGTGTATTCCGCCTTGGCAACGGGACACCAACCCGGATGTCTAATCCCTATGACACCGAAGCCACGGCTATACCCACAGACCCTGATGGTGATGCCTGGTTGCTCGAACCCACTTCTTGCGTCTGAGGCAAGGCTAGAACCCGATTTGCTATAGCCTCTAACTCTATATAATTTCTCTGCATCTCCCTATATGCAGCCGACCCAGAGTCTCCCGATGGCTCAGCCCTCTCACCCCCAGGCCATATCATCCTACTTTCTATGGTTCCTTCCACCATACCCTCTGTCTCTGAACTTTCCTCTTCAGAACATATATATTGACTCGGCTCTTGACTCTCAGTATCATCCCCGCCGAAGGCAGGGGGGTCAAGACTTTCCCTATCAGAACTTTCAGACATCTACAAATATGGAAAAACAAGAAAAAGGAACTAAATGCACATGCAGAGAGGATCGAACCACAACAACAAGAATTTGCCAAATCTTCATACCAGGCAAGAATTCTACATGTTCATACATATGTTCAACATGTTCATCATGTTCATGCTCATGTTCAATGTGTTCTTCCTAACCTTCAACATGTTCATGCAAAACAAGACATTTCAATTCAAAAGTTCAAGCGAAATAAGGTCTAACCTTGTTCGTACCACCACGTACAAGTCGCCGGAAATCACCTCAGCCACAAGCACCACCACAAAACCTTCGCCGGAAATCTCTTCTCCTCCTCCTCAAATTCTCACAATTTTTCTCAACTCAAGCCAAGTGTGATGCCTTCACCACCCAAGTTCCTTTAAATAGCCAACTAAGGGTACCACGCCTCGTTTCACGGGCAAACCCTAGCACCCTTTCATATTCCCTCCTAAATCCCTTGTACCTACACACAATTTGAAATTCAATTTTCAAATATACAAGCAAGAAACAAAAACAATTGTGAGAAATTTAGGGACCTTGCCGAACGGCAAGGCCCGTGCAAAAACAAAATGGAGCCCCAAAATTTCAAGTGTCCTAGCCTATTTCATAAGCCCAATCTTATTACAGGGCTAGGGCCCAAAATTGTCCAAGGCCAAGACCCAAATTTGATCAACACAACGGTCCAAATAAAAACCTGCTCAAGACACCCTTGCCGAACGGCAAGGGCTATGCATGCATCAAAAAGGGGGCAAAAGGAGACCATACCGAAGCACACCACCCAGCTGCTGCGCCGAGGACCTCCTGGGCTTGCCAAAACCGCCTGCCGCAGGACTCCCAAATCGCTGCCAAGTCCCCTGCCGAGTGGTAAGACACGTCCGCCGCTCCAAATTGCTCAGCAGCTCCTTTGATCTCGGCAGCTCCACCTCACGCGGCTAGACCAATTGCCGAAGCCTACCTCACGCGGATCCGCACCTGGCCCTGCTCAAAGTCCAGCCCACTTGCCGAAGTACCAGCCGCCTTACTCGACCTCTGACCAGCAGCTCCGTGGCCACGACCTGCCGAGCGGCAAGGGCCAGCCACTCGGATGTGCTCCCAATCACTCGTGGTTCACCTTGCCGAAGCTGCACAGCCCAGCTTCCCTTGCCGAAACACCACACAACTCGACAACCACCCAATCACCCTTGCCGAACGGCAAGGGTCTTCCAAATCCAATTCTCCATCCCTGCTGCAGCCTTGCCGAAGCCGATATTGCCAAAGCTGCCCAGCCCCTCCTTGCAGAACGGCACCCTCCACCCGTGCTCTTTGCCAAACCGTGAGCTACCCCACCCTAGCTCCAAGTTGCCGAACGGCACCTTCCACCCATGCTCTTTGCCAACCCGTGAGCTACCCTCAACCCTAGCTCCAAATTGCCGAACGGCACACTAGCAAACCCCAATACCAAAATCTACCAAACTGCCGAATGAAGCCTTGCCGAACGGCATGATGCATCATCTCGTTTTTATACCCCCCTCCTCCAACAACCCTAGCCCTTCTTAATTGCCAAAGCCCAACTCGGGCCCAACTCTTGCCAATTGTCGAAGGCCCAATTCAAGCTAGGCCTTCAAGCCCTCTCAATATGACCTAGCTCCCAAGTTCAAAACAAAAAAATATATATTTTGCTAGACCCTTGCCGAACGGCAAGGGCCATGGAAGCTTTGTGGGGAGGTCCAAAAATCCCAAATGGCCCGGCCATTCCCAAAAAAAAAAAAAAAAAAAAAAAGGAGCTAGACCCTTGCCGCACGGCAGGAGCCATGAAAGAATTGGAGTCTCCAAAATTTTCAAAGTACCCGGCTCCCTCGAAGGTCTGGCTCCTCTAGGGACCCAGCTCCCATCCTATCTGCAACATGCCCAAGTACCCAGGTACCCAGCTACCATGTGTTGACGCAACTCCTAGCTTGCCAACTTGGGGGACTAGGGAGTGCCCTGCGGCTCCCAATGAAGCTGGAATGCTCGGTTACAATTACAAAAACTCACAAGTTCCCAACCCAGAAGTTACTTCTCGACCGCGAACTTGGGGGACTACTGTTTACACCATAATGAACCGAGCAGACCCAGCATCAAAGCGACTAGCACCAAGGCAGCCACGCCTTCTCCCATGCCGAAGGAAGACACACTTCCGAGGTGCCAGACACCTGCCGAAGCTCTCAGCTGCCAAACCTAATCTCCAGGACACGTGTCGCCACCACAACGGCTTGCACAAAGTCCCACATTGGAACTTTGTGCAAAGCTCCCACTTTCACTTCCCTATAAATAGGGAACAGTACCAAGGTACAAAAAACGACTATTCTCCCACTTTTACTGTTACTATGCCAGAATTACTACTTGTAACTGACTTAGGCATCGGAGAGCCTTCGGCCAGCACCACACCGGTGTCCGAAGCTTAACGATTGCTTCTCCTCTTTTACCTTCTACAGGTCTCTCACCAACCCATTTCACCAAGGGCCTCAGCCTTCTTCTCTGCTGAAGACTCAGCACATCTAATCACTAAGTTTGACTCAATATTGGCCGGGCCATTTTGAGCATCAACATATGTCATTTACCTTCTTCTTCTTCTTTTTTTTTTGTTTTTTTTTTCTGCATGTCATTTACTATTTTACGTGATATGTGCATCTGTGAGAATGATAGCTCCCAAACGCTAGGCACCACGAGTGATAAACTATTTTGATTATAGAATTTAAAATTAAATGATTTTAACTATGTGGAATTTTTTAGACCAAAACTTGATTTATTCAAATGATAATAGTTGAATTTAACAACTTTTGTGCAATTAGAACCAGAGAGAATGGATTTCTTGAGTTTTTGTATCGTCCTGCTAAACCTTTTCTTTGTGTTGTTGTTCTCAATTATTCAAGCTCTGCAAAGCAAAGCCAATCCCAAAAGGCATCTTCTCCCACCTAGACCAAAGCCATGTCCCTTCATTGGCAATCTTCTAGAGCTTGGCAACAAACCCCATCTCTCTCTCACCAAGCTTTCTCAAATCTATGGCCCCATTATAACTCTGCAACTCGGCCAATATTCATATTGGGGATTTCCCATCCCCACCTTCAATGGGGAATGGGTTCCCCGTCTAGCCCTACCTTTTGGGATTGGCCTTGCTTTGCAGAGCTTGATAATTGAGAACAACAACACAAAAAAAGATGGCATCAGGTATGTCAGAAGTCGTATACTCAAGAAAGATGGCACCAGGTATGTCTTTACGTATTTCAAATTGTGTGAAAGATTTTGAACATGTATATTAAAGAAATCTAACAGTTGGTATCAGAGCCAGGTTGTTCGCACACACTAAAATCGTTTTTGAAGCATGCCTATTATGATTTCTTATCTGTTTTATGCCATGATGAGTTTTTGGTGATGTTCAAAATTTGAAGATGGATTAAACATGTTTTCTAAATATCAAGAATATTAAAGAATCTGAAAAAGCATGTTTTAATTTGATTTTCATATCTTCAAAACTTTAAACATGTTTTTGACCTACCCGATTCAGAAAGGTATTTTGCGTAAAAAACAGACACCAAAAACGTCTAAAACACTGTTCATTGCAAAAATTACTATTCACTGCAATTTAGGGTTTTCTCTCTTGAACTGTGTTTGTTTCGTTATTTTATGAGCTAGATAGGTGCTTGTCTTTGTTCTGAGAATCAACAAATTTTTCATAATAAAACCAAACCTAAATACTCAAACCCTAAAGAAATAACAAAAATTGCATCATACCTAAATTACTTGATAAGTTTCTTCAACAAATAGAATCTATCCTGTAATTTATTTTGCCACAAAGGTGTGATACTTAATTAAGGAAGCTTGCATATGTTACTTGCATATGTTATTTGTTAGTTTTGTGAATAAAGTGAAACGGAAAAACTATTTTCTCTTAAGAAATTGAGAATTGGTGTCTTGGAAAGTAATTATGTCTTTTTTTTTTTTTTTTACAAATCCTTACAGCTTTGAACACTCCCTCAATCAATTTCTCGCAAATTGAAAGATTCACTGGATCAAACTTCAAAACATGGACGTATGATTTTAAAGTTATTCTCGGAATGAATGAGATCGTTTATGATCTCACTCATGATTATATTTAATTCAAGCTAGCCATTTCACTTATGTATCTTGTAGTACAACTCCTAGAGTTTAGGGAAAAGAAAAAGCATATGGTGGTTAATAGGAACCACTCGTGTCAACTAGTCACAAATGGAATTCTAGTAAAGAATACAGTGGAGCTAATTAAGAAGCGAAACGAAGATGAGCTAGAGCAAAAAAGGGTTAAGATGCAACGACGTCGTTGACCTTATGGAGGACCCATAAGGATATACATGGCCACAAAGGACGGTCTCAGAAGTCTCAGGATCACTGTAAAGCTCAGTGTATTCGCTTATGGGAGAGGACGAAACATCAATAAGCTAATTCGATGAAAAAATCTCTTAGTGCAGTTTGTGAAACATACGCCCCAAATTGAATCACCTGTTGAGATTTTCGATACCTCCACTAATAGGGAGATAGTGGTACTTAACCCGTTCCTTGCTAGGGAGAACAACACTTTCATGGCAGCATGTTGTGACAAGGAGGATTAGATAGCTACCTGTTGTTTTCATTAAATATTATTGGAATATTTAATTTTAAGTTGGATTCAGGATTTATTTTAAAGTAGGATGATGTATTTTCATTACCCTAAATAAAGAGAAATTTAATTTCTATTTCAAGATTATTAAGACTTTCTTTTATTTTGGATTCAATAAAGATGTTTTTGTATCTCAGAATTCAAAGACAATAAAGGTGGATTATATTGTCTCAATTACAATAAATCTTTTTGATCTCAACAAACGGGTGTTCACTATTAAAAAGAATGGTGCACTCGTCCACAAATACTACAGCCAGCTGCAGCACATCTTTCAGGAAATTGATCATCGCACTCCCAATCGCATGCACTGTGGCGCCAATGTGACTGAGCGCCAGATAGAATTAGATCGTCTTCGTGTTCACCTTTTTCTTGCCGGGCTTGACCTTGAGTTTGATCAAGTCCGGGGGGAAATCCTACACAAAGATCCTAAAAGGGACCTTGACCAAACCTTTGCATATGTACGTCGCGAAGCTCAACAAGGACTGACCATGCTAGTGCTCCAAAAACCGCTGTCATGGTCACTCAACGTCAACGGGGCCCTCAGATCTGTACTGGTGGCTCTTCTCATACTAAGGTCATAGGCACCCGTCTGGAGCATAAATGTACTTACTGTGGTGGATGTAAACATACCCATGCTGGCTATTACAAATTGATTGGGTACCCGGATTTGTGAGCCCACTCCAAAGCTCCCAGCAAGAATAGGAGCAAATCACCCCAACACATCTTATGACTCAGATCCTGTAAGTCCTGCTGTTTCAACTACATCGGTTCCCGCCTTTGCATCTGTAGCCATAATAGGTACCCAAGGTTATGTTTTACATAGTTCTTCAAAGAAACACACATAGATCATTGACACCGGAGCCACTGATCATATGACCTTTGATCCTAGACAAATTGCCTCTCATACACCGTCTCATCAATCAGTGGTGTCTAATGCCAATGGTACCCCATCCTCCGTAATTAGGGAGGGTTCACTCTCTCTCTCTCTCTCTCTCTAACTCCCTCAATTTGGATTCTGTGTTGGTTGTTCCATCCTTACATCATAATCTCTTGTCTGTTGCCCAAATTACTAAGGCTTTGAATTGCACTGTAACCTTTTGGCCTACTCATTGTGGTTTTTAGGACATTCTCAGCAGCAAGACAATGGGTTGTAGTACTAGGAGGGGCAAACTTTACTACTTGGACTTAGCATCTGACAGTGAAGCACATTAACGAAGTATGGTTATGGTATCGACGTCTTGGACATGCTTCGTTTGGATATTTACAGAAGCTATTTCCTTCCTTATTTTCCAATTTAAATATTTTCAATTTGAAGTGTGACATTTGTGAATTGGCCAAGAGCCATCGTGTTCCTTTTCCCTTACGTTCAAATAAAAGTTTAGTTCCATTTTCTCTTGTTCATTCTAATGTTTGGGGCCTTGCTAAAGTTACCACTCCAGGGGGAGCTCAATGGTTTGTCATGTTTATAGATGATTGCACCCGCATGACCTGGGTTTCCCTTCTCAAAACAAAAGAGGAAGTCAGTTCCAAGTTTTAATAGTTCTATCAAATGGTGGAGACTCAGTTTCATGCCAGAATTCAGATTCTTCGTTCTGACAATGACGGAGAATTTCTCGACCATGATCTTAACAAGTTCTTACAAGATCACGGCATCATACATCAACGCTCATGCCTCTACACTCCCCAAAAAAATGGAGTCCCTGAAAGAAAGAACATACATTTATTGAAAGTAGTTCCTGCCTCTCTCTTTGGTGCCAATAGGCCTCGATCTTTTTGAGGAGAAGCCGTCGTCTTTACAGCATACCTCATCAATCGGATTCCTTCCAGTATCCTAAATTTCCAAACACCATTTCAAACGCTTCACCATCATATCCAAATACCTCATATCCCAAACCTAGAACCCCGTTTTTTCGGATGTGTTGTATTTGTCCACTTACATGATCACCAACGAAGCAAATTGGATCCCCGAGTCGAGAAATGTGTTTTCATTGGCTATGCACCTCATCAGAAAGGATACTGGTGTTATCATCCTCCTAGTCAGAAGGTCTACAATTCCATGAATGTTGTGTTCTGGGAACATGACTTATATTTTTCAGCAGTACATGAGGAGAATCAAGAATCCACCACTCCTCAAATTCTCAATTTTTTCCCCCAAGATGTCACTCTGCTTCAAAACGACCGGTCGCTAGTGGAAAGCGACCGGTCGCCCCCACTTAGGTCTTCAAACATGGAGAACTTGCTTCCAAACAACCAGTGGCCAGAAGACAACAAATGGTCGCCAGAGGAAAATTATCAGTTGCCTCTACGCTGTCAAAATCAAAAGGAGGAAATTGATCCGTTTTATGAGATTTTGCCCGCTTTAGCTCCAGTACCACACCAATCACCAGCTGAGGAAGTCATTTAGGTAACATCTTTTCTTGAAACTGATAACACTAATAAAATATCCCATGATGATTTGATTTCAGAAGGCATATAGCCTACATGTCAGCTTCCAAAAAGGAAGAACCGTGGTAAACCTCGAGTACAATATGAAGCAAATCTTAAAGCCAAAGAAAAATACCCCATCACTGATTATATATCTCGCAGTAGATTATCAGAGTCACGTGTGCACTATGTAAAGCAGTTAGCTGACATATCTGTCCCCAACAGTGTGACTGAAGCAATAGAAGACTCAAAATAAAAAAAAGTCATGAATGAAGAAATGCGAGCTCTCCAATAGAATGTCACATGGGAACTCATGCCCTTACCTCATGGAAAGAAGACAGTAGGATGCAGGTGGATTTATACTGTGATCCATTGAAAGATATAAAGCTAGATTGGTAGCGAATGAGTGCATACAGAGATATATGATAGACTACCAGGAGACCTTTGCCCCAGTAGCCAAGATTAACACTATTAGAGTCCTATTTTCTCTAACAGCAAATCTCGATTGGCCACTGCATCAATTTGATATTGAAAATGCATTCTTACATGGAGACTTGGAAGAAGAAGTATATATGGACTTACCCCTAAGATGTAATTCAGCTCATAACAAGAAGAATCAAGTTTGCAAGCTCAGAAAGTCATTATATGGGTTAAAGCAATCTCCTAGGGCATGGTTTGGCAGATTTTCTAAATCTATTAAGAATTTTGGATATAAACCGAGTAATTAAGATCACACCTTGTTCTTGAGGCATGATGAAGGAAAACTTATTGCATTGATTTTTTATGTAGATGACATAGTCGTACTGGAAACGATGCATGAGAGCAACTGAAGTTCCAAAAGTATTTGTCTCAGGATTTGAGATGAAGGATTTAGATGATCTGAAGTACTTCCCCGGAATCGAAGTAGCAAGGTCAAAAACTGGTATATTTCTGTCTTAAAGGAAGTATGTAATGGATCGACTCACTGAAATATGAATGCTTGGATGTAAGCCTGCTGACACACCCATTGATATGAATCACAAGTTGTGTGAAGATATGGACCAAGAACCAACCAATATGGAACAATACTAACACCTTGTTGGAAGGTTGATATACATGGCATACACAAGACTATATATTGCACATGCTGTGAGTGTGGTTAGTCAGTTTATGCATTCATCCAGTGTTTCTCATAGAAATGCAGTTGACCGAATCTTAAGATACTTAAAGTCAGCCCTTGGGAAAGGATTAATGTTCTCAAAAAATGGAGATCTTGAAGTTGTTGGATATACAAATGTTGATTGGGCTGGTTCCAGTACAGATAGACGCTCTAGTTTTGGTTACTTTACATTTGTTGGAGGTAACCTAGTTACTTGGCAGAGTAAAAAATAAAATGTGGTTTCTCGATCTAGTACAAAAGCAGAGTATGGCTCAAGGAGTCTGTGAATTATTGTGGATCAGAAGACTCTTGACAGAATTGGGCTTCAAACTAGAAAAGCCAATGGAGTTGCATTTTGACAACAAGTCAGCTATCGATATTGCCCATAATCCAATTCAACATGATCGAACCAAACATGTTGAGGTGGATAGACATTTCATCAAAGGAAAAATTGATAATAAGATCATCTGCCTACCATTCGTAAAATCAAAAAATCAATTGACAGATGTCTTAACAAAAGCAGTTTGTGTAAGAGTATTCCATGACTCACTTACCAAGTTGGGCATTGGTGACATATGCACTAACTTGAGGAGGAGTGTTGATGTGAGTCTCCTAATTAATCAAAGAGATTTATTTCCTTGATTAATTAAGAGATTTACTTTCTTGTTTTATATAGTTGACAAATCATTGTATATTTAGGAGATACTATCCTAATTAATTACTTTATCTATATCCTTGTAAATCACTTATGTAAATTCCTATATATACCTCCTTATGAAGAAGAATAAAACTTAACCTAAAGTATTCAAACCATATTCATATTTTAGCAAGCTGTAGCCACACCTTTCTTTTACCACTGCAACCTTTTCTTCTATTAGCCCGTTATTTTTGTGTCTCCGTTGCACCGTCTTCATTGCAAACCGTCCCCTCCATTGAGCTCTCCCGTGGCAAGCCACGACAGCTCCATGTATGTCCCTTGGCAGTGATGGCCAAATTTCTATTTCCTCACCGAGCCTCGTCACTACTTGCTGATCATTCTCCTCACCAGCCTTTATCCCTCTCATGCCATGTAACTCAAGTGGTTTTGAACTAGGGATGACAATGGGTCGAATCGGGGGTGGGTATGCCATTTCCACCCCCATTCCGTTAAGCTTTTTTCCCAATTCCCACCTTCATTATTGCAATATTCATATTGGGAATTCCCCATCCCTACCTTCAACGGGGAATGGGTTCCCCGACCTGCCTCATTACGTACGGAAGAAAAATCAATATAAAACTACTTTTTTTGAAAGAAAAAAAACAGAACTAGAGCAAGATAATGAGTACATATAATATATTATCTACGTACAATGTTTACATATTGACTAGGAAGCTAACTAAATATATAAGTAGTTGTAGGGGTCTTTTTGTTCCAGCAGCCTGATGAATGGGCTTGGGCTGCCGTAAGAAGGAGACGAACAAAATTCCCCGAATGCCTGAGTGCAATAACCAAGCTCCCAAGAGAGTTTTTTAAAAGTTCAGTGAAACTTTAGAAAAACACTCTTAGGTTATTTTCACAAATAGCCAAATAAATTGATTAGTGCCTTAGCTTGAGGAGCTTGTGGCATGGGAGCTAAGCTTTCACAAGTTTAGTAATTTGAGAGAGAAAGAGAAGGAACAGAGAGTTAAAATGGGGGAGAGGCAAATTAGGAAAATTTCTTCCTCATGGGAAAATGAAACAACTAAAGAGGGGAATTGGGTGGCTTTAGTAAATTCCCAACTGCTTGACAAAGCTTGGTCAGGCTCTGGTTGATGATGCTTCTAGGTAGATGAAGCTCCTTTTTATAAGCGCAAAGGACCCCTAGCTTTGTATAATCTCCTTCTTTCTTTTTCTTTGCTTCTTTCTACTAAATCCTATTCAGTGAAATTTTCCTATCCAAGGTGCATGGGTAAGGGGCCCTTTGTGGTTCCAAGGGTTTTGAGTGGCTCGACCTTCCCATGAAGGTGAGGTGCCACCTGCTTTTCTTCTTGGTTTTCAAAATGTGGCCTATAGAGGGAAGAAAGAAGGGTAGAGTCTTTTGTCCATGGGTATTCATCCTTCATTCGTGGATTTCTTTTGGTCCTGCCATGGCTCTTTGTTAACCATCTTGGAATTCTGACGAGGATGAAACATGATGCCAGGTTTTCCTACAAACTACCGGGCTAGGCTTATGAGTGCAATATTGGCTTATTAATGTATTGTTTCCGGTGCCTAATGGGTCTTCGTCAAGTTGCTGGAAACGGCCAATTTGGTTTTGGGCATTTGATTGATGTTGGCTTTGTCCAAGTGCTATGGCAGATTACTAGATATCCTCCTAAGGCATTGGGTCATTTTCCTCCTCTCTCATGCTAACCCATGTGTTTGGGCCCTAGGAACGGGCTGGATTTTTAATGCTCCCAAGTGGCCTTAAAACTTTTGTTCCTCGAACCCTCAATGGGCCCTGTGATGGCTTGTTTCCTTCCATACCATAACCTTCTCAGCAAGCCCTAGTTAATTATGTGGCTTGGGCCCACTAAAGCCTATAGCATGGCTCGGTATTAAAACAGCGATTTCTTCGCATGGCCTTGCATGTTCGTTTAGCCTATTTGTGCTTGTGTTTTATTGCGCCGCATTAGGCCATGATCGGGTCAAGTAGCATCGGATTAGATTGGTAAGCATGATTTTATAAAGCTGGTGCATTTTGGTCCTTTTGCGCATGTTTGCTTGGCGTGACACATGGCCCATGACTTATCTAAATGCGTCCTTTGATTTCTCTCATGTCCTGATTGGGCCTCCTCTGCGATTAATTATTCACATTGGGCTAAGAATAAACCTGGGCCTAGCCCTTGGATTTTTGGGCCTCAACAGTAGTGTAGCTTAAGATTTGTATAAATTTTATAAATATATAATATAAAACTTAGTCGGCACAATCACTTTAATAACATATTTATATATACTATATTCTAAACAGGGAGGGTTTGGGTCTGGGATTAAAATACCGTCCCTCCCCTCCCCTAACACCATTTCCAAAAATTGATCGTACCTGTCCTCATACCCGTTTTTAATCCTTCTTACCTGACCATTAGGGTCGAATCCATGCGAAGACCCTTACCCGTGGGAAAAATTGCCATTCATATTTTGAATAGTTATCTTCCTTGCACTTGAGATTCTGTGTTTGAATCTCACCCACCCAATATCGATCGCTTTTTTTTTTAAAAAAAAAAAAAATATAGAAACTATGTCGTGTATGTATCTCAATCATTCATCAAGTTTGAATCTCAATAACAATTGGTTGTTATAAGAATGTCCAGTAGAACTAACTATGAGGATAGTTTTTTTTTTCTGAGGAAGGTTTATTGGGGTGCATAGAGTAATTGGACTGTCTTGGCTTTATGGGGCTCCTATTTATTATAGGGTGGATTCTTATCCTGGTGTATGATTTTTGTTTTGTAAAATCACCCCAGTTGCCCTTCAATATGATGGTAGATTGATCTTGCGACGGCTATATCTAAAGGAAAAGCAAACAGAGCCATGCCACTAGAATACGGATTTTTGTTTTGTAAATTTTTTATTAAGTTATTCGGTGTTGATTTTTCAAGTACTTTTATTTTTATTTTATTAAACCTAGCCAAAACGAAGTCGTTTTGGCTAGGTTAAAAAAAAAAATTATTCGGTAGTAGTTGCTGCCCGATAAAACAGATTGGGGGAAACCCTAAATCCCCAACCCCAACCCCTAATTCTACCCAACCTTCACCCCAGTTGATGGCCTCCCCACATGGATCACCTTCCGGCGCCGCCAATCTCCTCATCCAATGACGGCACCAAACCCCAAATTCAATTTGGTTTGAAATTTGCTCTCAAAATTGAAAGTATGTTATCATATTTCCTAATCTTTTTATGCTTTGATGAGATTGATTAATATGTTGATTAGTTTGAATGAATTAGAGTTTTTAATTAATTAAAATATTTAGTTTGTATGTTTTAATATGATGGATTTCGTCCCTCCAATTGAAAGTATGTTATCCTAATTTCTAATCTTTTTTTGTATGCCTTAATTGATTAATAAATATGTTTGTACGTTTTTGTTTTTCTTGATTATTAGTTGTTGTCGATTGTATTTATTAGGAGTTTTTTTTTAAGGACCCGCCCCGAATTTTCTCAAAACCCGAGACGAACCCTTTGGAATTTCTGACATCACTCCGATGTCAGACCCAATCACTAAAGACCGAGACTTCCTGCCGAAATTTCGGCAGAGTCTCCCCTATAAATTGGACATTTCCCAAAAATTTCAACCTGCATAAAAATGCATTTAATATTTCCAACTGGCAGCATGCACAATATAATTCATGCAATTCACACAAATGGCCTTCGGCCTTCCAATAATTCTTAAACGATTATCAAACAATTCAAATACCAAATATAACTAATATTTAGTCTGCGGCTGCACCTAACAACCTTAGGCTGCCTACGTACCCTCCTTGAGGGATCAAGTCACACGTAGTTCTTCCCTAAAACCCAGTTCCCCACTTGGGCGATACCTTATTTCATTTTTTTGTATTTCATATAATCTCCTCATACGCCGGTACAACCAACGCCACGTATGGGGCCTGTCAACACGCCGGATAACCTACGCCACGTGCGACCATGCCATACTATCATAATATCTCCTCATACACCGGTACAACCAACGCCACGTATGGGGCCTGTCCCAACGCCGGATAACCTACGCCACGCGGGACCTCAATATCATATCACAAATCTCCCCATACGCCGGTACAACCAACGCCACGTATGGGGTCTGTCGACACGCCGGATAACCTACGCCACGTGCGACCTCAACACAATATCACATAGCTCCCCATACGCCGGTACAACCAACGCCACGTATGGGGTCTGTCTCAACGCCGGATAACCTACGCCACGTGAGACCTGAACATAATATCACAAATCTCCCCATACGCCGGTACAACCAACGCCACGTATGGGGCCTGTCCCAACGCCGGATAACCTACGCCATGCGGGACCTCAATTTCACTTGGTGGTACTTGTGGTAAATCCAACATCCGGGGAGGTACCTAAAGTAGTGCGTATAGCACTCCAAACTGACATTCTAGACTCTGTTGTACCTTTGTACAACCATATATAATTATAATTATATAAATTAATTCTAATATTGTGTAACCCTCCACAATCATCTAGCACCCGATAATCCCCCCTAGAAAGGTGAGATTACTCTGGGAGACTCACGGTCAACCAAGGGTCAAACTACTCTAACCCTGGTCAACCGGACCTGCAGAACCCACGACCTCCAATTTCCGATCCGAAGGTCCCTATGGGTTCTACCAGGTATAGGACACTTGTCCTAAAACTTTGGCTCAGATCGAACGGTCGGATTGCTTACGATCGCACGATCTGACAATTAATATAAAATACAAACTTTAAAATTATTATTCGGAACATCCGGGGCTCCGATTCACAATCCGTGAATTTCCACACGATCCTAGAATTACCTAGATTAACATATATTAAATTTGGGTCCATCCATCGGTCTCAACCTATCGAACCCGGATAACGCACAATTTGCGAATATCCGTTCCATAGTCAAACGATGTCCGAATTGAGATCCGCAAAATCCTACGCACTTGTGACAACCTAAGGATCTCATCGGAACACATTGCTACTTTTCTACAGTGCCCACGCTCCGCCGCACGCGCCGGCAGCGCGTGGGTGCCCAAAGCGATAACGCTTCGCCGGAAAATCTCAAAACCACGGCTCCAAACTCCTACCCTAGGTATAACACCCTATTTGGAGCCACTTTTGTTCTTGGACCTACCCCAAAAAGTGGCCGGAAATGGCCGATCACGGCGGCCGAAGTTTCGGCCGATTTTCAATTCGAAAATCGAGTTGTCTACGCTAAGAATCGATCTAATCCTACCCAACCATCAGCTAGAGCAGCTCGAGAGGTTCAAAATCCATACCTGAGTCGACGGAATTGGTGGCCGGAGGAGGGAGATCGGCGGCTTTGAAGTTTGGACGACGTCGGCCGCTTCATCTCCAGATTCCGGCGAATCCGCGGCGGCTGGCAGCGGGAGGTGGCTGGGGTAGGAAGAGGACGACGGCCCGGTCATTTTGGTACCGGTCCCGTCGTCATTGGTGGCCGGAGGAGAGCACGGCCGGCCAAAACGTGGCCGGCTGTCGCGCGCGGGAGATAGGAGAGAGAGAGACCCGCGGGGGAGAGAGAGAGAGAGAAAGAGAGAGAAAACCAGATTTTTATAAAAAATCCCATTTCGAAATATTTACGATTGTGCCACTGGATTTCTTTTGACCATATCTCTCTCGTTATAACTCCGATTCGAGCCCACTACGTGTCTATGAACTCGTCCCAGTACGACCTATCCAAAAATACAAGTCACGGTCCCAAACTCTCTCCGGTTAAAAATATGACTAAAATACCCTTAAATAATTAAATAATTAAATAGGGGTTAAATTCGGGATCGGGGTGTTACATTTTTTTATTATATTGTATTTGTTTTTTTTTGTCAAAATTATATCATATTTGTTTGTTTGTATAAATTGGATTAATTTTTGTGTTTATTAATCAATGAAGATTCTTATATATTTTGGTTAGTTAGAATAAATCTTGGCAATTTGGATTATTAATTAGTTTGTTTGTTTTTTGAATAGAAAATATGGAACGATACTTTAAGAGAAAGTTCTCATCAACTACTTCGAGTTCGGATAATGTAGGTAGTTTGAACTCAAGAGATGTGGCTAGTTCGAAAGAAAGTGAGTTGCAAAATCTTATGAATAATCTTCCTACAGACCCTGGACTTTGACCTCAAATGTTGGATTATGATCCTAACATTCGAGATGAAGTTCGAAGAGCATATCTACAAAAAGGTCCCTGTCACCCTAAGAATCACACATTTTCACAAATCGATCTTTTAGGGTATGATTGACGCTTTAATGTCAAGTGGTTTGATGAATTTGATTGGTTAGAGTACAGTATAAGCAAAGATACTGCATTTTGCTTTTATTGTTATCTCTTCAAATTCAATTTCAAAATTGGTCAAGGGTGTAGTGATGCCTTCACAGAGATGGGTTTCAGAAATTGGAATAAGAAAGAAAGAATTAAGAATCATATTTGAGGTGTTGGAAGTGTTCATAATCAATATAAACAATATTGTGTAGATCTTATGAATTAGAAGCAATACATGCAAACAGTTTTGGGCATGCAATCAGACCAAGCTCGTATTGATTATCGTATTTGCTTGATAGCTTCTCTTGGTTGCATAAGATTTTTGTTGAAGCAAGGTCTTCATTTTCGCGGTCATGATGAGAGTGACACTTCAAACAACAGAGAGAATTATTTGGAGCTCTTACAATTTCTTGCTGATCATGATGAGAAAGTTAAGGCCGTTGTGTTAAAAAATGCTCCAAAGAATCTCAAGCTAATAGCTTTAACAATTCAAAAAGATCTTGTGAATGCTTGTGCGACTGAAACTATTAACTAAATCATTAAGGATATGGATGGTGCATTCTTTTCTTTATTAGTTGATGAATCTCATGATGTGTCAGTAAAAGAAGAGATGGCAGTGGTGTTTTGTTATGTGGACAAAAGTGGGGATGTAATTGAAAGGTTTGTGGGCATTCAACATATTAGCGACACTACATCAAACTCACTAAATGAGGCTATTGACACATTGTTTTCAAGAGAGGAATTGAGCATTTCTATGCTAAGGGGACAATGATATGATGGAGCTAGTAATACGAAGGGTGAGTTCAATGGTCTTAAAACATGAATTTTGAGAGAAAATCCATGTGCTTATTATATTCATTGTTTTGCATATCAACTTCAATTAGCTCTTGTGGCCATGACAAAGGGAAATGCTGATATTGCCACTTTCTTCTTGCAATAGCTTGGTTAATATTGTTAGAGCATAATGTAAGCGTTGTGACATGCTTAAAGATCAACTCTAAAATGATGTTATGGAAGTTCTTGAAAAAGATACTCTTCCAACATGGCGAGGCTTAAATCAAGAAACTTGTCTCAAGCGTCCCGGTGATGCACGTTGGAACTCACATTATAGTACATTACTTAGTATCATTTCCATGTTCAAATATGTGGTGAAAGTGCTTAAATTGATTATTGTGGATGGCTCCACTGATAATATAGGTGAAGCAAATAGATCATTGAGAGAAATACAATCCTTTGAGTTTGTTGTAAAAACAAAAATCCTGCGACAAATAAGACAAGAATATGTGTACAAAATAATATTTGTATTAATGAAGTTTAGAGTTACAAGCTCTATATGAAATCCTCTAATTCAATCTCCAAAGCGTTTAAAGAAAATTTGTATTTGATACAAGAAGGGTCATAGAGAATTGATCTTGATCAAACGGGTAGCACAAGGCTTGTTTGGTGATTGGATCTTTCTAGGGTAGAGGAACTGACATGTATTTGTTGTGCTTGGTGGCTCTTCCAAAGTGAGGTGAAGAATGCATAGAGCTTTCTGTTTCTTATGAGTGCTTGGTGTGTCTAAGCTCTTGGTCCTTTCTCACAAATATGAGCCTAGTATTTATAGGCAAAGAAGTGGGTCTTGGTTTGGAATCCCTAATCTGAATCCCTTGATTTGTGGTATTGATTTCTAATTTGATTTAATTTGAGCTAATTGATTTAATTTAGCTCTTAATTAAGTCAAAATCATTTAGTTAGGGAAATTAACTCGTGATTTATGAAGATGACTAAATAAGGATAATTTATTCCTTTTTGGCAGATGATTTCATTTAATTGATGAAGTCCTTAGATGCTAACATGTGTCATTTCCGGTGCACATCTTTGTCTACGTGAGTCATGTGCCACGTATATTTGTGTGGGGCCCACAGATTTTCTAGTTATCTTTGACTAGTCAAATTTTGAATTTTGACTATTAACTATAAATTAGTGAATTTATATTTCACCAAAATTTCCATGTCTACATTTGTATTTCACCTATTTTTCATGGGATCTATATTGGGAGCCACAAATGATTTGTCACAAGCATTACCAAAGAAAGATCAAGACATTGGGAATGCATTTACTTTAGTCAAAGATTGCAAGGACCAACTACAACACATGAGAGAGAATGCAATTGAAGCCTGGTTTGATCAAGTATCTTCCTTTTGTGGAAAACATGATGTCGAGGTTCCGAACGTGGATGATGCATATGTAGCTCAATAGAGATCACATCGGAGAGCTCCTAGAATAACACATCTCCTTCATTGTTGTGTGGACATCTTTATTCAAATCATTGAGTGGCGACTTGCAGAATTAAATCATCGTTTCATGAGGTAAATACTGAGTTACTTCTTTGTTCGGTATGTTTGAGTCCGGATGATTCATTCATAGCTTTTGACAAACAAAAGCTACTTCATTTTACTGAATTTTATCCTAAAGATTTTAATCCCCGAGACCTCTTGGTACTTGAAGATCAACTTAGGATTTATATTCATTATATGCGTACGAAGAGCCATTTTTTCTCAATTGAAAGGGGTTAGTAGCCTTGCAAGAAAAATGGTAGAGAAAGGGTTGCATTGAACATTTAATTATGTTTATTTGCTTCTCACATTAGCCTTAACTTTACCGGTTGCAATAGCTTCTGTGGAGAGAGCATTTTTTGCTATGAATATTGTGAAAGGTCAACTTCGTAATTGAATGGGAGATCAATAGTTGAGTGATATCTTACTTGTTTATATTGAGAAAGATGTGTTCGTATTGATAATAAAACTATAATGCGACATTTTTAGAAAATGAAAACTCTTCATGGACAATTGTAATGTGGTTTTTCAATTAATTACGAATTATAATATTATATCGTTTCATTTCTTTTTTGGTCTATTTTGTATAGAATTTTTTTAACCTTTTAGACATTGACCCCTAAAAGGAAAATTCCTGGATCTACCACTGGAATGGACGATATTCATTCCTATATTTAGGAACGTTGGGAAATGAGGACTAGAAAATGCAATTATCTCTCATTCTCATGTTTGGTTACTGCAGTAATTAGGAATGAAAATTTATCAAGGGTATGAAATTCCCCCTACATGCGAAGTCCATACCCATGAGTCTATAATTGTATTCCCAAGTATGCAATTACCAAACATAGGAATGCAATTTGAAACCTATTCCTAAGCTCCTAAACCTTGAACCATGTGTGTGCCATGGATTTAATTTGAATTTCTCATTCTATCTAAGATCAACTTTGATAATCTTTTTCTTTGTTTACTCTTCCAATATTTTTACATTGATAGAATTTCGGTTTTACTTACTTAAGATACCAAATTTGTAATATTGAAATTTAATAATTATAATAAATTCTCAAGTATATCATAAAGTTATTTAAAGTTGGCACTCCTTGATAAAATTCTCAAGTATACGAAAGAGTTATTTAAAGTTGACACTCCTTGATAAAATTCATATCTCCGCCGTTGACAAGAAACTTGGAATCCATTGGATTCAAGACCTCGGCCTCAAGAGAATAAGCTTTACACGCTCATGTGTACCTAAAAGTCCAATACCTTCATGTTGGCTAAGTTGTGGGCCAAATTCAGGTCCTCCATACTTTTCTTTCTTAAAAGTTATGAAGGGAGTTTAGGGTATTTTTGATAAATAAAAAAATAGAGGAGTTTTACCTACAAGTAGTGGCGAATCCAGTAAGGAGTCAGTGAAGGCACTAGCCCCACTCAGTTTTGTCTACACCTATGAAGTGTCAAGTTTTCATGATATTTTATGTTGAATGAGGGCAAATTGTTTGATAAAAATGCCTCAACGAAGGCTAAAGTGGGGCAGTGAGGGGGCAAATGAATGGTCTTTACCCGTATTAGGAAAAACTTTACAGGTTGTTGGTAGGCTCCATTAGCCACTCCATGCAAGGCCATACTTTACATGTTCTCACCCCAGGCAGGAAATTTTTTTACGCGGTAGATTTAAAACATGACTGAGAAATATCATATATTTTCAGTCTTTTTGTCTGAGCCAAAATTTTCCGCGCTTACACCTCCAATCCATTAACCTTTGTTTCTTTCTTCCACCACAACACTTTCTCTTCCCTGTGCTTTCATCCCTGGTAATGTTATAGCTGCTCCTCGGGGTTATAAGATTTTTATTTCTTCTTTTCAACACCTTCTCTTCCTTGTGCTTTCATACCTGGCAATATCATAGCTGCTCCTCCAGGTATTAGAATATTTTTATTACTTATTTTTTAATTTTTTTTTGCTTTATGATATATGGGTATTTTCTATTTTGCTTATACAAAGTTTTCTGATGTTCTTATATGGTATGGGATTGTTAACTAAAAAGATTTGGGTTTCTTTGGAAATCACGAAGGTTGGAATTGGAAAAACAGAAAGCACTGATGGATGGGTTATATGGGTTTGGCCACTAATTGCTCTTTATTTTTGTATGGTTTTGGCTAAGTTATTCTATTTCGTTTTTTGGTTGAAAGTTTATCTAATTCAGGTTTGATATGCACTTACGAGTTTGGCTTTTGGTTTAAGCATTGCTACAGTATTCTTTGCTATTGTTTACCAATGTCCAATTGACTAATATTTTTGTTATTTTTTGCTTTAATAGATGAAAATTTAGAGATGGGAAGCCCACAGAAAAGACTCGGGACATATGAATTCATGGAAGATGTTAATGAGAATAATTCAGATTTAGTTTTCAATCCTCAAGTAGAAGATCAGCATGAACCAAAAATTGGTCAAGAGTTTGAATCACTTGAGGATGTCTATAACTTGTACAAAAACTATGCAAAATAAGAGGGATTTAGTGTTTGAAGTTATTGTCAGCAAAAGAGTAAAACTTCTAGTGAGATCTTAAGAAAAGAATATGTATGCTACAAAGAGGGAGTATATTCGAAAGAAGTTTCTAATAGAAGTGAAAGGCGGCGAGGTGTAGTACGAAGTAGATGTAAGGCTAAAATTCTGAAGTAAGAGAAGGAACAAAATACATAATTTCTAACTTTGTGGAGGGCCACAATCATGCTTCGATCGGCCCTCATATGGTACATTTGTTGAAATCGTATCGCGAAATTTCTGAAGTTAATATCCCAAAGCATCAACAATTTAGTCTTCTTGAAGTGCAAGCAGGAGCGATGCAAAACATTGGATATACAAAGAAAGATTTATATAACTACAAAAGACAATTGCAGAGAAAGATGAAGGGGCATGATGCACATATATGTTGAGTGAGCATTTTATTGGTGAGCAAAAAAAAAAGAATCATTCTTTTTTATGATAGAGGCTGACGATGATGATAGGCTTAAACATGGTTTTTGGGCTGATAATTATTAGATTGGGTAAAAAATAATATTTCATTCATATTGATATATAATAATAGGAAGGTTATATATACAGAGCCTAGGAAACTATTCTAGGAAAGTAATTATGTTCCTATAATCTTGTAGAATCAAATAGTTGACTTAGACTAGTTAGGAATGTACAGCTTATTAACACTCCCCCTCAAGTTGGAGCATATATGTCGTCAATGCCCAACTTGCTAAGTAAGCTGTGAAATACCCTGCCTGTGACTGCTTTGGTACCTTAATGAAATGTCTGTCAACTTCAACATGCTTAGTTCTATCATGTTGCACTGGATTATGTGCAATGTCTATTGCAGCTTTGTTGTCACAATTCAGTTGCATGGCATGTTTGGGTTTGAACCCCAATTCCCCCAACAAATTCCTTATCTAGAGTAGCTCACATACTCCGTGTGCCATACTTCGATATTCTGCTTCAACACTTGATCTTGACACTACTTTTTATTTTTTACTTCACCAAGATACTAGATTGCTTCCCACAAAGGTAAAGTATCCAGATGTAGATCGCCTGTCAGTAACAGAGCCCGCCCAGTCTGCATCAGTGTGACCCTCAACATCTAGATGACCATGTTGTGCGAACATCAATCCTCTTCCAAGATATGACTTCAAATATCTCGGAATTCGGTTTACTGCATCCATGTGGGCTTCACTTGGTGCATGCATGAACTGACTCACCACACTTACAGCATATGCTATATCAGGTCTAGTATGTCCTAGGTAGATTAACTTACCCACAAGGCGTTGATATCTTTCTTTGTTGATGGGTACCTAATCAGGATATTCACCAAGCTGATGATTCAACTCCATTGGCGTATCTATTGGTTTGCTTGCTAACATTCCAGTGTTAGTCAAAATGTCAAGGATATATTTCCGTTGTGATAGAAATATTCCTTGTTCTGAACGAGCCTCTTCGATTCCTAGGAAATACTTCAGAGCTCCAAGATCTTTCATTTCAAACTCACTTGCCAAGTGGTGCTGCAATGCTGCCTTTTCCACTGGGTCATTCCCGGTAACTACCATGTCATCAACATATACAATAAGGGCAGTGACTTTACCTTTCTTATGTTTCAAGAAAAGAGTACCTTTCTTATGTTTCAAGAAAAGAGTATGATCTGAATTACTTTGGTTGTATCCAAAATCCTTCATTGATTTGCTGAACTTTCCAAACCATGCTCTGGGTGACTTCTTCAATCCATAAAGAGACTTTCTCAGTTTACACACCATGTTGCTAGTATTGGGCCCCATCTTGCATCCTGGAGGGGAATCCATATAGACTTCTTCTTCTAGGTCGTCATGCAGGAAGGTATTTTTGACATCAAACTGGTGTAATGGCCAATTTAGGTTTGCTGCCAAAGAAAGAAGTACCTGAATTGTGTTTATCTTGGCTACATGGGCAAAGGTCTCCCCATTGTCAATCCCATAAGTCTGAGTATAACCTTTCACCACCAATCTTGCTTTGTATCATTCAATGGTGCCATCTGCCTCAAACTTTACTGTATATATCCATCTACAACCCACTGTTATCTTCCCTTTATGAAAGATAGTCATCTCCCAGTGGAATTCTTCTGGAGGGCCTCCATGTGATCATTCATTGCTTGAGTCCACTTGGGATCTTTCAGAGCTTCCTGCACATTACTTGGAATAGATACAGTGGATAATTGACATACAAATGATGCACATGATGGAGACAACCTATGTAGGGACACATGATTAGCAATAGGGTATTTAACTTTTGTTTTTTGGTCTGGATCATATTGTTGTTTAGGAATCCCTCTAGTGGTACGAATATGTAACTTATAACCTGTGTTTCCTGTATGACTCGACTCAGGTAAAGTGCTTAAGTTGGAGTTTAAATGTTCAGTTACTTGTGGGGAATCTCCAGGACCTGATTGGATGATTGGTGATGGTACTGTAGTAGGAGGGAAATTATTTGAAACATTTCTTGAGTTTCCAGTAACTCTTGATCTTGTTGCACTACTGTAGCTGGTTGCTCGGACACTGATTGCTCTAAAACATTTTGTTGAATTTGGATGATCTGAGTATCTTCTGCAAAGATAGAGCTCTCCCCCTGCAGAGGATGCTCAGAAACTCCTCCTGAGTAATAGAACTCACTCTCGTGGAAAGTCACATCTGCGGTAACATGCATGGTCTGAGTGGGAGGATGGAAACACTTATAGCCCTTCTGTGTCAGCATAACCCACAAAGACACAACGCAGTGCACATGGGTCAAGCTTGCCACCCTGATGTGGATACACCTGAACATAAGCAGCACAACCAAAGAGACGTGGTTCGAGATTTGGTGTGGATGGCATGTTGAGGAGAGTGGTCAATGTCTGAAATGGAGTTTGATACTGAAGAGTGCTGGATGGTGTTCTATTAATGAGGTAAGCAGCAGAACAAAGAGCCTCCTCCCAAAAATGATGAGGCATACATGCCTCAAATAAAGAGGCACGAACAACCTCTAAGAGATGATGATTCTTACGCTCTGCGACGCCATTCTGTTGTGGTTTATGGTGTATAGGCACATGTGGTTTGATGAACAATTCCATGTTGACTTCAAAAATTATGTAGGTCATGGTTGGCGTGTAACACCCCGACTCCAAATTTAACCCTTATTTAAGTTATTTAAATTATTTAAGGGAAATTACAAATTTACCCTTGAGATAAGGGCATTTTGGTCATTTTCTTAACCGAGAGAGTTTGGGACAGTGACTAGTATTTTTGGATAGGTCGTACCGAGAGGAGTTCGTAGACACGTAGTGGGCTCGAATCGAAGTTGTAACGAGAGAGATATGGTCAAAAGAAACCCAGTGGCACAATCGTAATTATTTCGAAATGAGATTTTTTTATAAAAAATCATATTTCTCTCTCTCTCTCTCTCTCTCTCTCTCTCTCTCTCTCTCTCTCTCTCTCTCTCTCTCTCTCCTGCGAGCTCTCTCTCTCTCTCCTCGTATCTCCGGCCACCAGTCGCGGCTGCAGACGGGACCGGTGCCAAAAGGACCGGCTCGGCCTCGGCGTCACAACCCAGCCCTCCCCCGACATCGGCCGCCGCTCCAGCTGCCGAAAAAAGGCGATTTTCGCCCGATTTTTGCCCGAACTTCGTCGACTCCGATCTCCCTCCTCTAGCCGCCATTTTTCGCGATCAAGGTATGGAAATTCATCCATTCTTCATACTCTAACTGATGGTTGGGTAGGATTGGATAGATTCTTAGCGTAACCAATTCGATTTACGAATTGAAATTCGAATCACGATTCCAGCCACTTCCGGTCAATTTTTGGGGTAGGTCGAAGAACAAAAGTGGCTCCAAATAGGGTGTTATACCTAGGGTAGGAGTTTGGAGCCGTGGTTTTGAGATTTTCCGGTGGTGCGTAATCGCTTTGGACACCCAACGCTGCCGGAGCGTGTGGCGGCGCGTGGGCCAGGGTAGTGGAGTAGCACTGTGTCTTGATGAGATCCTTAGGTTGTCACGAGTGCATAGGATTTTGCGGATCTCAATTCGGACGTCGTTTGACTATCGAACGGACGATCGCATATTGCACGTTATCCGGGTTTGATAGGCAGGGACCGTTGGATGGTCTCAAATTTAATATATGTTAATCTAGGTATTTCTAGGATCGTGTAGGAATTCACGGATCGTGAATCGGAACCCCGGATGTTCTAATTAAATAATTTAAAGTTTATGTTTTATAATAACCATCAGATCGTGCGATCGTGAGCGATCCGACCGTCCGATCTGAACCAAACTTGCAGGACGAGTGTCCTATACCTTGTAGAACCCATAGGAACTTTCGGATCGGAATTTGGAGGTCGTGGGTCCTGTGGGCCCGTTGACCAGGCTTTGGGTAGTTTGACCCTTGGTTGACCGTGAGTCTCCCGGAGTAATCTCACCTTCCCAGGGGGATTATCAGGTGCTAGACTATTGTTGAGGTCTACACAATATTAGAATTATTATATATGTTTGTAAAAGTACAAAAAGAGTCTAGAATGTCAGTTTGAAGTGCTATACGCACTACTTTAGGCACATCCTCGGATTTCAGTTACACTACACGTACCACCCTGAGAAAGTTAGGTCCCACGTGGCGTAGGTTATCCGGCGTGCGGACAGACCCCATACGTGGCATTGGTAGTATCGGTGTATGGGGAGGTTACATGACAATATGTTGAGGTCGCACGTGGCGTAGGTTATCCGGCGTGTCGACAGACCCCATACGTGGTGTTGGTTGTACCGGCGTATGGGGAGATATGTGATATGATGTGTAGGTCTCGCATGGCGTAGGTTATCCGGCGTTGAGACAGACCCCATACGTGGCGTTGGTTGTACCGGCGTATGGGGAGATTATGTGGTATTGTGTTGAGGTCGCACGTGGCGTAGGTTATCCGGCGTGTCGACAAACCCCATACGTGGCGTTGGTTGTACCGGTGTATGGGGAGATATTGTGATATGATATGCAGGTCTCGCGTGGCGTAGGTTATCCGGCGTTGAGATAGACCCCATACATGGCGTTGGTGGTACCGATGTATGGGGGAGATATTGTGACAGTATGGTATGGTCGCACGTGGCGTAGGTTATCCGGCGTGTTGACAGGTCCCATACGTGGCGTTGGTTGTACCGGCGTATGGGGAGGTTATGTGAAATACAGAGAAATAAAATAAGGTATCGCCTATGTGTGGAATTGGGTCTTAGGAAGAACTACGTGTGGCTTGATCCCTCAGTGAGGGTACGTAGGCAGCCTAAGGTTATTAGGTGCAGCCGCAGACTAAATGTTAGTCATAATTTATATTTGAATTTATTATTTGGCTTGTTTAAGGCATGAATTCACTTGTTAGCGTGTTTGGTAGTTTGTTGAGAATTATTGGAAGGTCGAAGGCCATTTATGTGAATTGCATGAAATTATATTGTGCATGCTGCCAGTTGTGGATATTAAATGCATTTTTATGCAGGTTGAAATTTTGGGAAATGTCCAGTTTATAAGGGAGACTCTGCCGAAATTTTGGCAGAAAGTCTCGGTCTTTAGTAAGTGGGCTCGACATCAGGGTAATGTCAGGAATTCCACAGGATTCGCCTCGGGTTTTGGGAAATTCAGGGCGGGTCATTTCAGGTGTAGTCTCCTCCATTGTCAGACCGAAGTGTAGTGATTTTCTTGTCAAACTGAGTAGCAACATATTGATAAAATAACTTGAATTTGGCAGTGACTTCACTTTTCTACTTTAGGGGAAAAACCCAGGTCATCCGGGTGCAATCATTAATAAACGTCATAAACCACTTAAAACCGCTAATAGTGGGAACTCGTGATGGTCCCCAAACATCAGAATGGATAATTATGAAAGGCAGAGAACTTTTATTCAATCTTAATGGGTAAGAAATACGATGGCTTTTCTCCAAAATGCAAGTTTCACAATGAAAGTCTAATTCAGCAAACTAGGAAAACAAATATGGAAATAAAAGTTTCTGATAACCAAAAGAAGCATGCCCTAATTGTCTATGCCATAGCCAAATTTTCTTCATCCTGATAGACTCATCTCCTCTCACATGATGTGCGTGACTCAATCTCGTACTGCTGTCTTCTGGCAAGTCCAGATATGACAACTTTCCCCTCTGAGTACCACATCCAATCACGGCCTTGGTGAGAAGATCCTAAAATAGACAATACAATGGCCAAAAACACACGGTACAATTAAGGGAATCAATGATTTGAGGAATAGATAACAAGTCATAGTCGAGTGAAAGGAAAACTAAGACATGATCAAGACTTAATGAGGATGTAAGAGATAAAGACTCTTCTGCCATAACTTGGGAGGTGGTTCCATTGGAGTGTCAATAATCCATGATCTATTACAAGTAAGTGAAGATGTGCAAGAGGTACCTGAGGTGGCCAAGGCCTTAGAGCCAGATGTACCTAATGGGGGTTCTGATGCAGTCTCCTCAGATGACTGAGCGGAGGCAAATGAGGCTCTGGTTGAATCCTTTTTGCGCCTTTTGTGGACCCATCCTTCTGGATAACCAATGATCTCATAACATTCCTTAATTGTGTGGTTATCCAAACCACATTTGGTACACTTCATTGGAGGCCGGTTACGAGTAGGGTCGACATTATAGTTGTTCGGCCGAGATTATTTAGACCTCGCAACAGCCAAGGCTGTGGCTTCGGAGGTTACACCAGCTTCAGACATGGTTCCCTGTTGGTTACTCTCTCTTTTAATATGTGCATATGTTGCCTCAAGTTCGGGCTTTGGCTCCATCCGCAACATCTCTCCTCAAATTTGCTCGAAATTATTGTCCAAACCTGCAAGAAATATATAAACTTGGAGATGATCAACCTCTTTGCGTCTAGTCTCAATGTCTTTCGGATGCTCCGTGGTGCTTGGACTTAATTGATCAAGTTCGTGAAAAATCTCAGTGAGCTCACTGTAATATTTGGCAACTGATGCACCAACTTGCTTCATTATGAATGACCGTCTGTGAAGGTCATAAATCTTGGCTTCATCAGCACCATCTGAATAGGTTTGCTTGATTGCAGCCCAGACTTGCTTTGCTGTGTCATAACGAATAAATCGTTTAATCTGATTAGGTTGCATGGCGTCGAACAACCAACTCTTGACTTGGCAATTCGATGTACCCCATTTATTAAATGTGGGATCTGTGTCTGCAGGCTGGGCAATATCACTGGTCAAGTGGCCATGTTTTTCTCGCCCATCTATCTTCATCTCTATGATTTGATGCCACAGAGAATAATTATTCTCATCCAGTTTGATTCCTACGGAGAAGTTGGAGGTGTCACTTTACAAAGTGACGATTTGTGTGGTAGTTTTGGAGCCTCCCGACACTAAGGATTGATTGGTGTTTGCTGACCCATCATCGTTGGCCTTGATATTGGCTGACAAACAATGAGAAAAAAAAAGGGCAAAAAGAAATTTTGTCTGGGGGAAACATTACTCTGGGGTAACTGATTAGAAAAGGAAAAACAAAAATATTAAGTTGAGGAAAAACAAGTGAACGGTGGACAAAGGCAAGATTGGTGGCGAAAGGTTATACCCAGACTTATGGGATTGACTATGGGGATGGACTATGGAAAAGGCGATAAGACAAATTGTTTTGCAATAAGAAATATTGGGTTGAAAGGAAAAAAGAACAAAGGAACGGTTTGAATGGGTCTGTGAGTGGAAAGTGATTTGCAATATTGCAAAACGTGATTTGACTAGAGGAAAGGTTTGAATGGGTTTGTGAGATCACTACTACAAAAAAGCAAAAAGACGACGGTAAATCACCGTCGTGTATTCGGTTTTTCAATGGTCGTGGAATCCACCGTCATCTTTTCCCTCATAAACCACGACGCTAAATCACCGTCGTTGTTACAATATACAACGTCATCAACAAATACAAAACGACGTCTTTGTACTGCAAAAAGATCTAAAAAAGCAGTCGAGGATGAGAATAGACGACCAACTCTCTAAAAAAACCGTCGTTAAAAAGGAAAAATATGACACATATTAACAGAACAAGGCCGCAATATAGACATACAACGACGAAAATTAAAATAAGACGCCTTTAAATATCATTTTCACGACAATAAAAAATATGACGTCTTTAAATACATTAGAAGACGACGTTATTGATACCTACTACGTCGCCTATATAAAAAGAGCCGTCGTAAAATAAATTTTCCACTTCGATTTTTCTATAAAAGATGACGTGGAAATCACTACTACAAAAAGTGAAAAAGACGACCAGAAAACAACGACGGTCTAAGTGAAAACCGTCGTGGTTTATAAAAAGACGACGGTTCTAAAAACACCGTCGTGTAATACAACCTTAGACAACTAAAAAATGGAGTTTCAAATGGCTGTTCAAAAACAACGACGTACATAATTAAACAACCGACGTCTATTTGAAACAGATTTCCGCAGTGTAAAATCAATGCCAACAAAGAACGGCAGAAGTTATGAATCGACCGACGTAGAAAGTAAAGAAGACGATTTCAATAAAAATTGCCGTTTTTACTCATAAAATAACACGACGAGGTTTTCGTATAAGACGTCGTATAATTACAAACAAATCCACGGCTTTAAAATACAAAATATCGCCGTATTAAATTAATTTACAACGACGGAAAATATAAATATATCGACGTCATTCTCGTATAGTTCTACGACGTTATCTTTAAATCGTACAATAAAATTTAACGTCGTATTTATTCATTTTATACGTCGTACCTTTAATTTTAACGGTCGTCTTAATAAGAATTTTTGTTAACAATTTTTTTCTTTGATTTTCTTATCCTACGTCGGTAGATCTACTTAATGACAAGAATTGAAATAACCACGACGGTTTATATAGAACACCGCCGACATAATCAGATTTGTCTGAGATCCCAAGGGTTACGAAATCTTACCAGATGGAACTCTGTTCCACATCATAATCTTAACAGATGACACAGATTTGCAAATATTGCGTCGTGTTAGTTTACAAATTCTAGAACATTAATTTCCCTCATTTTAAATTTCCTCGGGAAAGAAAAATCTATTTATCACGCTTTGGAATTGAAAACTAAAACTGAAAGAATACGGGAAAAAAAACTCTATTTATAATTTAAAATTAAAATCCACGTCGGTTGTAGTACACTTAACGACGTTTAACAAAATAATCTACGTCGGTAATTATAAATCTACCTCCATCTTAACTTAATATAGACGACGAGAAAAGACGACGGTAGAACAGAAAACCGCCGTTGTTTCAGTTTCTTTAACATATCTTTCTGCAGGACTTGTGTAGTTCAAAGCATTGACAATGTCTTCATCATATCTCCCAGAAACTACTGATTCAATTGCTCATGCTTTAGAGGCCATCTGAAGCCATTTCTATTCTTTATCGCATTCTTGAAACCCATCTTCTTCTTCTGAAGCTCTACGGATAAAGGAAGAGGCTATCACAAATCCGACGGATCTTCTTAGGCAAGAAAATCAAGTAGAGGATCAGGCACATCTGATCTTCAGATTTCCCTGAGAAGCGAACTTTCCTTCGACAGCGAGTGGAGGCCAGGCTTGCATCTCTTTTGATGGAAAGCAAGGAGTATTCAGAAGCACTAAGTGTCCTATCAGGCTTGATCAAGGAAGTGAGAAGGCTAGTTGACAAGCTTCTTCTTGTGGACATATATTTGATGCGAGTAAGAGAGGAAGAACTTGGAACCTTAAATGTAAACCGAAAATAAATGAAAGCGACAAATTTATAGAATAAATTTTTAAAACCAACGGCGGTCCTTACAAAAAAACCGCCGTTTAAATTGTAAAATCAACGTCGGTATAATCGACGTATATTACAGAAATCCACGTCGGTAAATTAATAAAAACGACGTGTTAAATAATCTACCATGACGCGAGTTATTACTTATGTACTTTAATTTTTGAGTTTACTACGACGGTACCTACAAACTACTGTCGTATTTATTTACCACGTCCGAAGTTAAATGTACCGTCGTATTTTGTAATTTATACGTCGTAGTTATATGTAACCGCCGTATTATTTTTTTGAAATGGTTTTATATGTAAGCAACTTTTCGTCTACTTGACTTACACATTAGTTATTTTTATATTCTTATTTTATTTAAATCTGTCATCCAAAAAAGAAACTTTACATATTGCAGAATATTAATTTCCTTCGTTTTAAATTTCCTCCGGAAAAAAAACTCTATTTATAACGCACTGTAATTGAAAAATAAACTGAAAGGTCACGGGAAAAAAATTCTATTCATAATTTAAAAATTAAAATCCACGTCGGTTATATTAAACCTAACGACGTTAAATGAAATGATTCCACGTCGAACGAAAAATATTGCGTCGTGTTAGTTAAAAACGACGTAGTTAAATGTAACCACCGTATTATTTTTTTGAAATGGTTTTATATGTAAGCAACTTTTCGACTTACACATGCACTGTTTCCAAACCCGATTAAAAATTTCAATCTCCTAGAGAAACCTTTTCGTCTTTTTTCCTTGTCAGAGCATTGTCAGAGTTTCTCATCGTCTTCCTCTCGTCTTCTTCGTCGTCTCTGAACTTAAACATCGATCATCTTCCTCTTGCTTTCATTGCACGCAAAAGGTAAGCTTTCATTTTCACTATTTTGGTTACTGTTTTGCATGCTCATACGTTTTTTGTTTGAAAAATCTTTTTACCTTTTTTCTGGCCAAAATCATTTTACTTCTTTCCAAGTTTGATAAAATATACAGACAAAGAGGGAAAGTTTCCAACTTTGAAGACAACTACATCAACTAAATAAGACGACGGTAGACCACGACGGTTCGTCAGTTGTTCTAGCGTCGTCTGAAAATTGACAAAGTTGTTTTTAAAATAATAGTCTTTTTTTATATGCTTGTTTAATTGCAGGTTTGATTTCTCTGAACAATGGTTTTTGTTTTTCCCTTATTTGATAAAATATAAAGAAAAAGAAACTAGGGTTGGTATCTAATATAGACGACAAAATATCTTATTGTTTTACGTCGTGTGAATGTTAATACCACGACGGTGTATTACTATTGACGTCGTATGAACATAAATACCACGACGTTATATAAATAATAGTTTACCACGACGGTGTATTACTATTGACGTCGTGTGAACATATATACCACGACGTTATATAAATAATGGTTTTAAACATTTATTACGTCTGAGATTATTTCATTGCGTCGTCTAAAATCATATCATACGTCGTATTTTTTTAATAACCGTCATTTGTGTTCTTAATCTTTTCTTGAAATATTTTCACTTTCAGTTTTGTCTGTAAAAATGGTTTCTCACCAAGACCAAAGTAAGGATTCTGGCTCCAACAAAAATGGAGGTAAGGAGCAAGTACCTCCTCAAGAGAAGTCTTCGAAGATAATGAAGTCTTCGAAGAAGATGAAGTTTGCTTCATCATCTGCTGAGACAGAACAAACCAGCCAGACAACAATATCTGATGATTCAAAGACTGGTCGAGGTATGAGCACAATGCCTCGTGTTGTGAAGAGAAAGCTTCAGAAACTGAGGCCAATTGTTGAGTACAATAAAAGGGGGAAAGGTGTTGGCCAAGCACATATTGAGATGCAGTCGTATATTGGTGTGTTGGCACGCTCCAGGATCCCACTTGTGGACAAGAAATGGTCCCAAATCCCCAAGGATATAAAGGAGCAGATTTGGGAAGCAGTTGACATGGCTTTTGTCGTAGGCCAAGGGGGCAAGACCTCTGTTTTAGCTTCTGCTTCCAAGAAATGGAAGGATTTCAAGTCTACACTAACGAGGCATTATATCCTTCCATACACCAATGACAGGGAGAAATTAAGCCAACCCCCTGAAACATATAAATTCATAGAGAAAGCACAATGGGATGCCTTTGTAGCTTCAAGGCTATCCAAAGATTTTGAGTCTGTGCATTCTCAACATGCACAGATTAGGGAGAAACTCGAGTACAATCATCGATTGTCTCGAAAAGGATATGCTGGATTGGAGGATCAATTGGAGGAAACCATGCCTGGGGTAGAAATTGATCGATCTACCTTATGGAAGAGAGCTAGACAGGACAAACATGGTAACATCCCTGATCCAAAGGTGGCAGAGAAAGCAAAATTAATTGTAAGCCTACTATCACTCTGTTTTAAATTTTTATTAAACTGTGAATTATTCTTATTACGTCGTATGTTATATTTTTCGTCGTGTGAATGATATTACCACGTCGAAAAGTTTTTAAAAACGTCGTTAAAGGTCTAAATAGGAATCACTACTATGTTTTCTGTAATTATAGCATAAGACGTCGGTGGTTCATTTTCGCGTCGTGTGAATGATATTACCACGTCGAAACTTTTTTAAAAACGTCGTTAACGGTCTAAATAGGAATCACTACTCTGTTATCTTTAATTATAGCATAAGACGTCGGTTGTTTATTCATTTCGTCGTTTTAAATAAATAACCACGTCGGTATAACTACCGTCGTGATAAGTTATAATAACGTCGGTTTATACGTTATTGCGTCGTGTGAAATTATATAATACGTCGTTTGTACATAAATAACCGTCGTGTGTTTTTTTGTTTATCTTTTTTTAGGATGAATTGCAGAAACAAGTCTCGGAAGGCAAAGTCAGAGTAGATGGCAGCAATGATGTGCTGACCATGGCTTTGGGCCCCGAGCATCCAGACAGACTGAGGGGAGTTGGTGCTGGTGTTTTCCCAAGGCAATATTTCAATTTGCCCAAACCACAGAGGGTGAGCTTTGACGACCGTTTGAAGGACAGTTTAAGAGTTCTCCTTCAAGAAGAGACTAAAAAATTGGAGGCTAAGGCAAGGGAAGAGGCCTTAAGGATGGAGGCTAGGACAAAACAATTGGTAGAGGCTGAGAGGGAGCATTTCCTGAGTCAGCTTTCCCAATTAATTCCCAATTTTGATCCAAGCATGCTTAAACCAAGAATTAGCCAAAGCCCCAAAAATCCAATGTCTGACAAAGCAAGCTGCTCTGGAGGTGATGTGAGATCCCTACATTTGGAGGATGATACTGCCAAAATGGGGAAACATCAGCCAGATGAAGAGAAGGAAGAAGAAAAGGAGAAAGAAGATGAAGAAAAGCATGACGACAAGGTATGTTCACATAACTTTGCCTTTTTTATTTGTTTTTCAAAATTTCAGACGTCGATATTTTTATTTAATCCGTCGTTTGTTTAAAAATTAGACGGCGGACTTTTTTTAAGACGTAATAAAATATTTAAACGACGGTTTTTGCACCGTCGTTTAAATGGTTTCAGACGACGCTTTATTAATAAAACCGTCGTCTTTATTGAATTACCACGACAGTGTTTTCACCGTCGTTTAAATCCTTTTAAGACGACGTTTTATTCCTTAAACCGTCGTCTTTATTGAATTACCACGTCATTTTTTTTTATTTCTTTAAACAGGTTATTGAAGTTGGTGCTTATTCAAATATGGAGGCGCCATCTTCTTTAAAAACCCTTTGTCGTTTTGTGGAAACGACACTCCTGCCTGAGGATAAGACACTCCAATTTACAATTGATAAGGAGGTGTTTGGTGGTGAGCGCGATACCTTCCTCCTGCCTGAAGATATTACACAATTTGCAGGCATGGAAGAAATTGGAGCTACTGTATTGGCTGTATATATGAGGTTTGTACTTCTAAGATAATAACTCGTTGGTTTATATATTGCGTCGTCTTAACTAACTAACCACGTCGTCTTAACTAACTACCGTCGTGATAAATATATTATAACGTCCTTATCTATTTCAGTACGTCGTGTGAAATATTATAATACGTCGTTTTTTTATACATAACCGTCGTGTTTGTTTTTGCTGACTTGTTTATATTATTTTATGTATTTAGGTACTTACACGATGTTTTGAAACAAGCCAATATGTGCAGCATGGTTGGCTTTATTGACCCTGCTACAGTTAGTGCCAACTCTGGCACAATAACTGAAAGATCACGACTGGTAGCAGCTCGACTTCAGAAGACAGACGGTGAACAGCTTTTCATGATGCCTTACAATCCAGGGTTAGTCTCCTTAGGATTTTGTTTTTATGATTTTCAATAAATGACAGCTTATAAACTAACCACGTCGGTGTTTTATTTTATTTAGTCGTTTGAAACTACTAACCACGTCGGTATTTATTTGTCGTCGTGATAAATATATAATGTCGTCGTTATCTACTTTATTTCGTCGTGTGAAATACTATAATACGTCGTTTTTGTAAATAACCGTCGTTTTTATATTAATTTTGTGCAGCCGTCATTGGATCTTGCTGATTGTAAGAGCAAAGAAGGAGACCGTCTATTTTCTGGATCCTCTGCCAGGTCATCGTGTGGTCGACGAAGAGGCGAAAAACATCGTGAACAGTACTTTAAAAATATATAATACCCACATAGGCCGAGCAGGACGTAAAAATGTAATTTGGAAAACTCTCTCAGGCACACCAAAGCAACCCAGCAATGTCGAATGCGGGTATTATGTGATGCGCTTCATGAAGGACATCATCATGGATCCTTCCTTGGGGTTTGAGAAGAAGGTAAGAAGAAATAACCTTCAAACATTTTACATCGTTTTTTATATTATCAACGACGGTCATGTAAAATTACCGTCGTTGAATAGATATACTACGTCGGTTATGGTCGTCTGTGATTGAATTTCCTTTTATTTATAAACCCTAATAGTCATTGTTTTTATGCAGTATGCGAAGGGAAAACAGGAAGAGCCATACCCCCAAGAAGCAATTGATGAAGTCCGGAATGAATGGACAGAGTTTGTTTGCCTTCAACTTAAATAGGGGAATTATTGAACACTTGATATTTATGTATAATGTACAAATTTTGTCTATAATATATAATGTAAAAATTTGTTGAGGTTTTCTTAAAGTAAAAACAAAAACAAACATACAAAATGCGTTACCGACGTGTAATAATTTTCCAACGACCTAATAAAGTCACAAACCGTCGTATTTTGTTGTTTCGTGTTTTAAACAAATACGACGTAAAAATATAGTTAGACGACGTTCTTTGAACAATTGAGTCGTTTATGGTTTACAACATCTTCAATTTCTTAAGGGTTCAGGGTATCATCGACGACGTTTATGTAACGACAGCGGTTAAGTCGTTGATATATATATTTTACGTCGTATAGTTAAATAGCCGCCATGGTTTCTCATTTTAACGACGTCATTTTAACGACTTAGTAGTCTATTACAATTTACAACGTCTACAATTTATTAACACCGACGTGGTTTGTTGTTGTGGTAAGAATATTTTATTATTTTTATATCAAAATATTCAAAATAAATTTAAAATAAATCAGAAAATTGAAAAGTCAACTCCTATGAAGTCATTGATATATTTTCTTCCACATAAACCTTGAAAAAATTCATTTTGAATAACAAAAATTTAAAATGACCATCCAAAACAAAATTGTTTTGATGAGTCATAAAATCACTTCTAGTTTTATGGTTTAGGGTTTAGAGTCTAGGGTTTAGAGATTAGGGTTGTTATTTATTGGGGTTTATTTTTAAAGTATAATTTTTGGGTAGTCTAGGGTATATGTTAGGCTTTAAAACCATAAAACCTTTTATAAACTTAATTTTTTAAATTGTATAATTTAGTTTTATGGGTTTAGGGTATTAATTTTTAACGACGGTGGTTGCGTCGTGGAATACATATTTTACGTCGTACAGAAAAACATACGACATGGTTTACGCTTTAAACGACGTCATTTTAATATGTAAGTCGGTTTATATAATTTACAACGTCTTTAATTTCTTAACACCGATGTGGTTTTTCAGTCGTCGTTATATAAAAAATTCAAAATAAATTTAAAATTAATCCGAAAAATGAAGCTTCAAAATGAACGGCCTTACGTTCTTAATCCGAAAAATGAAGTTTCCGTCGTGGAATATTAAATTTACGTCGGTACGTGTAGAACTTTCGCCTTGGTTTTTCTTTCGACGTTTTAAAACGCACGAACTCTAAAAATTTTCGCGCGACCTAAATTTTTTTAGATTTGGCTCTTATTCTTATACTTCGAACCCTGAAACCTAAAATTTTCAGATTTCGCGCGACATAACATTTCGCTCTCTCACTTCTGCTCTAATTAAAAGTTGCACTCTCCAGGCTCCGTCGAATCTGTGAGCTCGTCCAACCTGTAAGTATAAACCCTATCTTCCCCTTGTAAATTCATTGAATGATATTAGGTTGTTTTGTTAAAGGGTTTTATGTGTATGCTTTGCGATATGTTAATAATGTGCTTATAGGTATGGGTTCATGGATTTTCTGTTTAATGGGTTCATGGATTACATTATCTGTTATGTTGAATTGGGAATGGATTTAATTTTGTCGTATCTTTTAATCACCCTATGTTATGTTGAATTGGGAATGGATTTATTGTTTTCATGCTTGGTTTCATGTATATGTTGGTTTCTTGCTTGGTTTCATATATATGTTGTGTTCTTAATGGGTTTTGTGTTCTTGAAAATAAACTGAGACACGACGAATTTTAAGGCTTACGACGACGATTACACGACGGTTTTTTTAAACTACCGTCGTTGTATTACTTATACACGACGGTTTTTTCATAAACCGTCGTTTGTATTACTTATAATAGACGACGTCTGTTGAAAATCCGTCGTCTATATATGCCAAATACGTCTGTTTTTGTTTAAAACCTGTCGTCTCTGTTGTGTATTACTTGCGATTAGATCATTGTATAATCTGCTATAGTGATGGTCATTGCCTGTATTTTCACTTTATTATAGATAATAGGTTATAGTGTCGGAGATGGATAAGTCATGGATGCACTCGGATAGAAGATCGAAGGCATATGAATTTGGGGTGGAAGCATTTTTGAACTTTGCTGTAGAAAATCTTCTAACTACAACACATATCCGTTGTCCATGTGTTAAATGTGTTAATTTGAAGTTGTTTGGGGTTGGAATTATAAGGGATCACTTATACTTTAATGGAATTGACCAAAGCTATAAGAATTGGACATTTCACGGAGAACCTTGGGAAGCAACTACTAATGCTAGTAGAAATGTTGAAGAAGATGATGGCCATAGTAGGTACAGTTTTGTGTCTGAAGAAATTGATATGGATGATAATGATTTTGGTGATTTTGGTTCGGATCCGTATGAGTTTGCCAATGTGATTGGGGATGGAGATCAACCAGTGTACCCTGGTTGTAGAAAGTACACGAAGTTATCGGCATTAGTGAAGTTGTATAATTTGAAGGCAAAACATGGGATGAGTGATGTCTGTTTTACAGAATTATTGATACTTCAAGGCGATTTGCTTCCAGAAGGAAATACAATACCAACCTCCATGTATGAGGCTAAAAAGACTTTGTGTGCATTGGGTATGAGGCTAAAAAGACTTTGTGTGCATTGGGGCTGAGTTATGAGAAAATGCACGCATGCCCCAATGATTGCATCTTGTATAGGAAGGAGTATGAGGATTCAACTAATTGTCCTACTTGTGGTATCTCAAGGTGGAAGGAAGGCAAAGATTCAATCTTGAAAGAGGGTGTGCCAGCGAAGGTGGTGTGGTATTTTCCCCCAATTCCAAGGTTTAAAAGGATGTTTCAATCACATGAGACAGCTAAGAGTTTGACTTGGTGGCATGCTGCTAGAAAATCAATTGACGGTCAGATGTCTCATCCGGCGGATTCCCCGTCTTGGAAACTTCTTGATGATAAATGGCCTGAGTTTGGTAATGAGCCGAGAAACTTGAGATTGGCTCTTTCATCTGATGGATTCAATCCCCACAGTTCTCTAAGTAGCAGATATAGTTGTTGGCCGGTTATCTTAGTTACATATAATCTCCCTCCATGGCTGTGCATGAAACGAAAGTTCATGATGTTAACCTTATTGATTTCCGGTCCTAAACAACCCGGAAATGATATAGACGTCTACTTGGAGCCTTTGATTGATGATTTAAAATCCTTGTGGGTTGGGATTAGAGGAGTGTATGATGCACATAATGGAGAATACTTTACACTCAGAGCTGCATTAATGTGGACAATTAATGATTTCCCCGCCTATGGAAACTTATCTGGTTGTGTTGTTAAAGGATATAAAGCTTGTCCAATATGCGGCGATGATACACCTAGTCACAGGTTGAAAAATGGCCACAAAATTTGTTACATTGGGCATAGAAAATGGTTACCAATCAATCATCCATATAGGAAGGCAACGTGCAGCTTTAATGGGAAACCTGAATATGGCATACCTCCCGAGCCATTAACCGGAGAAGAAGTGCTGCATATGGTTGAAAATGGTGACAGAGTTTGTTGGAAGAAGAAATCAATATTCTTTGATCTCGAGTATTGGAAATACCTTCCTGTGAGGCATGCCCTAGATGTTATGCACATTGAGAAGAATGTTTGCGATAGTATCATTGGTACATTGCTGGAGATCCCTGGAAAAAATAAAGATGGGATTGCTGCTCGATTAGATTTATTGAACATGGGGGTCAAAACTGATTCGCAACCCGAGTATGGAGAAAGACGTACTCGTTTGCCTCCTGGGCCTTGGAATTTGTCAAAAGCAGAGAAGAGAGAGGTTTGCAATTCTTTCTATGGTATGAAGGTCCCTGAAGGTTATTCTTCAAATATTAAAAATCTTGTATCTTTACAAGATTCAAGACTTCTTGGCCTTAAATCACATGATTGTCATACCTTAATGCAACAATTGCTCCCTGTGGCAATTCGTTCTGTTTTGGAGAAGCCTGCAAGGTATGCAATAACTCGTTTGTGCTTCTTCTTCAATGCTATATGTGCAAAGACTGTTGATGTTTCCAAGCTAGATAAGTTGGAAGAAGATGTAGTAGTTACTCTGTGTTTGCTTGAGAAGTACTTTCCCCCTTCATTCTTTGATATCATGGTTCATCTAGTAGTACATCTTATCAGAGAAGTTCGTCTATGTGGGCCAGTATATTTTAGGTGGATGTATCCGTTTGAAAGATATATGAAAGTGCTGAAGGGGTATGTTCAGAATCGTACTCGTCCCGAAGGTTGCATTGCTGAGCGGTATATAGCTGAAGAAGCGGTAGAGTGTTGTACTCAGCATTTATCTGATGTTAGTACAGTTGGAGTGCCTTCAAGCCAAAAGATGGGACTTTCAAAGCCATTATCAGGTTGCACAGTGAGCGTAGTTGATCAGGACCTGTTGAATCAAGCACATCTATATGTCTTGGAGAATACGGAGGAAGTCCTACCTTATATCGAGTACGTATGAGCTTTATTCTTTAAGTTTCCATTTTAAATTATTTCTTATGTTTATCTTCTATATTTAGGACCGTAATGCTTGAATTTTTCGTGTCATGTAGGCAACATATGATTCACATCAAGACTGCTTATCCAAAATTTAGAAAGAGAACAAAGTGGCTGCAGGATAAGCACAATAGCACTTTCATTCAATGGCTACGCTTCAAGGTATATATTGTTGAATAACATATTTCTCTTTTAATTTTCTTCTTATTTATATGTTAGATTGAATTAAGATATGATTAATTTGCAGGTTCAAAGTGAACTTGAGGAAGACAATCATGGCGTATCAGAAAATTTAAGGTGGCTAGCAGCTGGTCCAAACATGTCAGTGCCATTATATAGGAGCTATCTTATTAAAGGTATTAAATTCAATATCAAGGCACAAGATGATGTGCGGACAACTCAAAATAGTGGAGTTTATTTACTTGCACATACCATGCAAGTTGCTAGTGCCAAGGATAAAAACCCAATTCTCTCAAATATGGGTTTCTATGGTGTCATTCAAGAAATTTGGGACCTTGACTACCAAAAGTTTACAATCCCAGTCTTTAGGTGTGATTGGATAGATAGTTCTGGTCTTGTAGTCGACGAACTTGGATTTACCCTTGTAGATTTGAGTAAAATTGGACATAGGAATGACCAATTTGTTTTGGCTTCTCAAGTCAAACAAATATTTTTTGTTGACGACCCGATGCATCGTGGTTGGTCGGTAGTGTTATCAATGCCTAATAGAGAATATAATGATGTTATTGGTGATGAAGTCTTAGGTGATGTGATAATTGAGTGTGAGCCATTTACTAGAGGGATGCCAAATGTTGACACATTTGATGAACTGGTGGGTGAGTTAGGCGGTCAAAATATTCGAGATGGGTGTGAAGATATATGGATTGAATGATGCTTATGTAATTGGCAGTGTATGACATTAATTTTGTAATATATTGTAATGTGATTTCTTCACTTTCTACGTTCAAATAAAACACGACGTTATTGTGAACCAGTTATTCAGCATATTTACCGACGTCTTAAAGCAACGTAACAATGAAGAACCACGACGCAATTGTGAAGCAATTATTCAGGATATCACGTCGGGGAAGGATTAAGAACCGCCATGTAATTCAAAATAACACGACTCCAATCCCATAATACCGACGTTTAAAAAACGAGATATATAATCTGAACGTTAAAAAATACGACGTCATCATACATTTTCCACGTCGCAAGTTCTTTTATAAACGAAGAGGAACGAAATGAATTCCGACGGAAATTCATTATAACCGCCGTCTAATAACAATTAAACGACGTTATTTGTAATACGGCTCTCATCATAATCAACGCCGTCTATATGTTCTGTAATACGGCTCTCATTTATTTGGAACCGACGTTGTTTAGAAGTTCAACGTCGTCTATATTATTAAGTGCGTCGTGAGTAATGATGATAGATATAAATACAACGTCGACTATATAAATGCCACCGACGTTGTTTCGCATTTCAACGTCAACTGTATAAATACATACGTCGTAAATAATGACACTGACAACTATTTCCACGTCATCTTTTTTAGAAAAATCGAAGTGGAAAATTTATTTCACGACGGTTGTTTGTAAATAAGAGACGTAGTATATTTCAATAACGTCGTCTTCTCATGTATTTAAAGACGTCATATTTTTTCTTGTCGTGTAAATTATATTTAACGGCGTAAAATTTTAGTTGTCGTCGTTGTATGTATATCTTGCGGCCTTGTTCTTTTAACATGTGTCATATTTTTCCTTTTCAACGACGGTGATTTGTTTGAGTTGGTCGTCTATTCTCATCCTCGACTATTTTCTAGAACTTTAGCAGACTAAACACGTCTGTTTTTATTATTTTCCGACGTTGTTTTATTTAACAACGTCTAATATTTATCGTCGTTGTTTGTTTCTGAAAATATGACGTATAAATTTTGTAATACGACTCTCATATATTTGTAACCGACGTTGTTTCGTTTTTCAACGTCTACTCAATAAATACATACGTCGTAAATAATGACACTGACAACTATTTCCACGTCATCTTTTATCGAAAAATCGAAGTGGAAAATTAATTTTACGACGGCTGTTTTTATATATGCGACGTAGTAGGTATCAATAACGTCGTCTTCTAATGTATTTAAAGACGTCAAATTTTTTATTGTCGTGAAAATGATATTTAACGGCGTCGTTTTTTTATTTCCGTCGTTGTATGTCTATCTTGCGGCCTTATTCTCTTAATATGTGTCATATTTTTCCTTTTTAACGACGGTTTTTTTAGAGAGTTGGTCGTCTATTCTCATCCTCGACTGCTTTTTTAGATCTTTTTGCAGTACAAAGACGTCGTTTTGTATTTGTTGATGACGTTGTATATTTTAACAACGACGGTGATTTAGCGTCGTGGTATATGAGGGAAAAGATGACGGTGGATTCCACGACCATTGAAAAATCGAATACACGACGGTGATTTACCGTCGTCTTTTTGCTTTTTTGTAGTAGTGATTGTCCAATTTCATTGGCCAATCGATATTGGATTGAGCCCAAAACTTGGTCAACATCGTAATATGGTGGGAGGATTCATTTGGTGAGTTTTGAGTGAAATCCAATGGATAAAACTACGCAATACACCTACCACTCCGTTTACAGAACGAACTTCGTATTAGACGTTGTTAAATAAAACAACGTCGAAAACAAATAAAAACAGACGTGTTTAGTCTGCTAAAGTTCTAAAAAATAGTCGAGGATGAGAATAGACGACCAACTCAAACAAATCACCGTCGTTAAAAAGGAAAAATATGACACATATTAAAAGAACAAGGCCGCAAGATAGACATACAACGACGACAACTAAAACACTACGCCGTCAAATACAATTTTCACGACAAGAAAAAATATGACGTCTTTAAATACATGAGAAGACGACGTTATTGAAATCTACTACGTCTCTTATTTACAAACAACCGTCGTGAAATAAATTTTCCACTTCGATTTTTCTAAAAAAGATGACGTGGAAATAGTTGTCAGTATCATTATTTACGACGTATGTATTTATATAGTTGACGTTGAATGCGAAACAACGTCGGTGGCATTTATATTGTCGACGTTGTATTTATATGTATTCATTACTCACGACGCACTTATTAATATAGATGACGTTGAACTTCTAAACAACGTCGGTTCCAAATAAATGAGAGCCGTATTACAGAACATATAGACGGCGTTGATTATGATGAGAGCCGTATTACAAATAACGTCGTTTAATTGATATTAGACGGCGGTTATAATGAATTACCGTCGGAATTCATTTCGTTCCTCTTCGTTTATAAAAGAACTTGCGACGTGGAAAATGTATGATGACGTCGTATTTTTTAACGTTCAGATTATATATCTCGTTTTTTAGACATCGGTATTATGGGATTGGAGTCGTGTTATTTTGAATTACATGAAGGTTCTTAATCCTTCCCCGACGTGATATCCTGAATAATTGCTTCACAATAGCGTCGTGGTTCTTCATTGTTACGTTGCTTTAAGACGTCGGTAAATATGCTGAATAACTGGTTCACAATAACATCGTGTTTTATTTGAACGTAGAAAGTGAAGAAATCACATTACAATATATTACAAAATTAATGTCATACACTGCCAATTACATAAGCATCATTCAATCCATATATCTTCACACCCATCTCGAATATTTTGACTGCCTAACTCACCCACCAGTTCATCAAATGTGTCAACATTTGGCATCCCTCTAGTAAATGGCTCACACTCAATTATCACATCACCTAAGACTTCATCACCAATAACATCATTATATTCTCTATTAGGCATTGATAACACTACCGACCAACCACGATGCATCGGGTCGTCAACAAAAAATATTTGTTTGACTTGAGAAGCCAAAACAAATTGGTCATTCCTATGTCCAATTTTACTCAAATCTACAAGGGTAAATCCAAGTTCGTCGACTACAAGACCAGAACTATCTATCCAATCACACCTAAAGACTGGGATTGTAAACTTTTGGTAGTCAAGGTCCCAAATTTCTTGAATGACACCATAGAAACCCATATTTGAGAGAATTGGGTTTTTATCCTTGGCACTAGCAACTTGCATGGTATGTGCAAGTAAATGAACTCCACTATTTTGAGTTGTTCGCACATCATCTTGTGCCTTGATATTGAATTTAATAAGATAGCTCCTATATAATGGCACTGCCGTGTTTGGACCAGCTGCTAGCCACCTTAAATTTTCTGATACGCCATGATTGTCTTCCTCAAGTTCACTTTGAACCTGCAAATTAATCATATATCTTAATTCAATCTAACATAGAAATAAGAAGAAAATTAAAAGAGAAATATGTTATTCAACAACATATACCTTGAAGCGTAGCCATTGAATGAAAGTGCTATTGTGCTTATCCTGCAGCCACTTTGTTCTCTTTCTAAATTTTGGATAAGCAGTCTTGATGTGGATCATATGTTGCCTACATGACACGAAAAATTCAAGCATTACGATCCCAAATATAGAAGATAAACATAAGAAATAATTTAAAATGGAAACTTAAAGAATAAAACTCATACGTACTCGATATAAGGTAGGACTTCCTCCGTATTCTCCAAGACATATAGATGTGCTTGATTCAACAGGTCCTGATCAACTACCCTCACTGTGCAACCTGATAATGGCTTTGAAAGTCCCATCTTTTGGCTTGAAGGCACTCCAACTGTACTAACATCAGATAAATGCTTAGTACAAAACTCTACCGCTTCTTCAGCTATATACCGCTCAGCAATGCAACCTTCGGGACGAGTACGATTCTGAACATACCCCTTCAGCACTTTCATATATCTTTCAAACGGATACATCCACCTAAAATATACTGGCCCACATAGACGAACTTCTCTGACAAGATGTACTACTAGATGAACCATGATATCAAAGAATGAAGGGGGAAAGTACTTCTCAAGCAAACACAGAGTAACTACTACATCTTCTTCCAACTTATCTAGCTTGGAAACATCAACAGTCTTTGCACATATAGCATTGAAGAAGAAGCACAAACGAGTTATTGCATACCTTGCAGGCTTCTCCAAAACAGAACGAATTGCCACAGGGAGCAATTGTTGCATTAATGTATGACAATCATGTGATTTAAGGCCAAGAAGTCTTGAATCTTGTAAAGATACAAGATTTTTAATATTTGAAGAATAACCTTCAGGGACCTTCATACCATAGAAAGAATTGCAAACCTCTCTCTTCTCTGCTCTTGACAAATTCCAAGGCCCAGGAGGCAAACGAGTACGTCTTTCTCCATACTCGGGTTGTAAATCAGTTTTGACCCCCATGTTCAATAAATCTAATCGAGCAGCAATCCCATCTTTATTTTTTCCAGGGATCTCCAGCAATGTACCAATAATACTATCGCAAACATTCTTCTCAATGTGTATAACATCTAGGGCATGCCTCACAGGAAGGTATTTCCAATACTCGAGATCAAAGAATATTGATTTCTTCTTCCAACAAACTCTGTCACCATTTTCAACCATATGCAGCACTTCTTCTCCGGTTAATGGCTCGGGAGGTATGCCATATTCAGGTTTCCCATTAAAAGCTGCACGTTGCCTCCTATATGGATGATTGATTGGTAACCATTTTCTATGCCCAATGTAACAAATTTTGTGGCCATTTTTCAACCTGTGACTAGGTGTATCATCGCCGCATATTGGACAAGCTTTATATCCTTTAACAACACAACCAGATAAGTTTCCATAGGCGGGGAAATCATTAATTGTCCACATTAATGCAGCTCTGAGTGTAAAGTATTCTCCATTATGTGCATCATACACTCCTCTAATCCCAACCCACAAGGATTTTAAATCATCAATCAAAGGCTCCAAGTAGACGTCTATATCATTTCCGGGTTGTTTAGGACCGGAAATCAATAAGGTTAACATCATGAACTTTCGTTTCATGCACAGCCATGGAGGGAGATTATATGTAACTAAGATAACCGGCCAACAACTATATCTGCTACTTAGAGAACTGTGGGATTGAATCCATCAGATGAAAGAGCCAATCTCAAGTTTCTCGGCTCATTACCAAACTCAGGCCATTTATCATCAAGAAGTTTCCAAGACGGGGAATCCGCCGGATGAGACATCTGACCGTCAATTGATTTTCTAGCAGCATGCCAAGTCAAACTCTTAGCTGTCTCATGTGATTGAAAAATCCTTTTAAACCTTGGAATTGGAGGAAAATACCACACCACCTTCGCTGGCACACCCTCTTTCAAGATTGAATCTTTGCCTTCCTTCCACCTTGAGATACCACAAGTAGGTCAATTAGTTGAATCCTCATACTCCTTCCTATACAAGATGCAATCATTGGGGATGCGTGCATTTTCTCATAACTCAGCCCCAATGCACACAAAGTCTTTTTAGCCTCATACATAGAGGTTGGTATTGTATTTCCTTCTGGAAGCAAATCGCCTTGAAGTATCAGACATCACTCATCCCATGTTTTGCCTTCAAATTATACAACTTCACTAATGCCGATAACTTCGTGTACTTTCTACAACCAGGGTACACTGGTTGATCTCCATCCCCAATCACATTGGCAAACTCATACGGATCGGAACCAAAATCACCAAAATCATTATCATCCATATCAATTTCTTCAGACACAAAACTGTACCTACTATGGGCATCATCTTCTTCAACATTTGTACTAGCATTAGTAGTTGCTTCCCAAGGTTCTCCGTGAAATGTCCAATTCTTATAGCTTTGGTCAATTCCATTAAAGTATAAGTGATCCCTTATAATTCCAACCCCAAACAACTTCAAATTAACACATTTAACACATGGACAACGGATATGTGTTGTAGTTAGAAGATTTTCTACAGCAAAGTTCAAAAATGCTTCCACCCCAAACTCATATGCCTTCGATCTTCTATCCGAGTGCATCCATGACTTATCCATCTCCGACACTATAACCTATTATCTATAATAAAGTGAAAATACAGGCAATGACCATCACTATAGCAGATTATACAAAGATCTAATAGCAAGTAATACACAACAGAGACGACGGTTTTTAAACAAAAACAGACGTATTTGGCATATATAGACGACGGATTTTCAACAGACGTCGTCTAATATAAGTAATACAAACGACGGTTTATGAAAAAAGCGTCGTGTACAAGTAATACAACGACGGTTTTTTCATAAACCGTCGTGTAATCGTCGTCGTATGCCTAAAAAGGCGTCGTGTCTCAATTTATTTTCAAGAACCCAAAACCCATTAAGAACACAACATATATATGAAACCAAGCAAGAAACCAACATATACATGAAACCAAGCATGAAAACAATAAATCCATTCCCAATTCAACATAACATAGGGTGATTAAAAGATCCGACAAAATTAAATCCATTCCCAATTCAACATAACAGATAATGTAATCCATGAACCCATTAAACAGAAAATCCATGAACCCATACCTATAAGCACATTATTAACAGATCGCAAAGCATATACCTAAAACCCTTTAACAAAACAACCTAATATCATTCAATGAATTTACAAGGGGAAGATAGGGTTTGTACTTACAGGTTGGACGAGCTCACAGATTCGACGGAGCCTGGAGAGTGCAACTTTTAATTAGAGCAGAAGTGAGAGAGCGAATGTTATGTTGCGCGAAATCTGAAAATTTTAGGGTTCAGGGTTAGAAGTATAAGAATAAGAGCCAAATATAAAAAAAATTAGGGCGCGCGAAAATTTTTAGAGCGCGCGCTCTTTAAAACGTCGAAAGAAAAACCATGGCGAAAGTTCTACAAGAACCGACGTAAATGTAATATTCCACGACGGAAACACTGAACGTAACGCCGTTTATTTTGACGCTTCATTTTTCGGATTAATTTTAAATTTATTTTGAATATTTTGATATAAAGACGACTGAAAAACCATGTCGGGGTTAAGAAATTGAAAACGTTGTAAATTATAATAGACGACTTACATATTAAAATGACGTCGTTTAAAGTGGAAACCATGTCGGATATTTTACTGCACGACGTAACATATGTATTCCACGACTCAACCACCGTCGTTAACAATTAATACCCTAAACCCTTAAAACTAAATTATATAATTTTAAAAATTAAGTTTATAAAAGGGTCTATGGTTTTACAGCCTAATATATACCCTAGACTACCCAAAAATTATACTTTAAAAATAAACCCCAATAAATAACAACCCTAATCTCTAAACCCTAGACTCTAAACCCTAAACCATAAAACTAGAAGTTATTTTATGACTCATCAAAATAATTTTGTTTTGGATGGTCATTTTAAATTTTTGTTATTCAAAATGAATTTTTTCAAGGTTTAGGGGGAAGAAAATATATCAATGACTTCATAGGAGTTGACTTTGCATTTTTCTGATTTATTTTAAATTTATTTTGAATATTTTGATATAAAAATAATAAAATATTCTTATCACAACAACAAACCACGTCGGTGTTAATAAATTGTAGACGTTGTAAATTGTAATAGACGACTAAGTTGTTAAAATGACGTCGTTTAAATGAGAAACCATGGCGGATATTTAACTATCCGACGTAAAATATATATTCCACGACTTAACCGCTGTCGTTACAAAGTACTACCCTGAACCCTTAAGAAATTGAAGACGTTGTAAACCATAAACGACTCAATTGTTCAAAGAACGTCGTCTAAATATCCTTTTACGTCGGATTTGTTTAAAACGAAACAACAAAAAACGACGGTTTTTGACTTTATTAGGTCGTTGGAAATGTATTACACGTCGGTTACGCAATTTGTATGTTTGTTTTTTTTTTAATTTAAGAAAACCTCAACAAATTTTTACATTATATATTATAGACAAAATTTGTACATTATACATAAATATCAAGTGTTCAATAATTCCCCTATTCCAGGTGAAGGCAAACAAACTCTGCCCATTCATTCCGGACTTCATCAATTGCTTCTTGGGGGTATGGCGCTTCCTATTTTCCCTTGGCATACTGCATAAACAATGACTATTAGGGTTTATAAATAAAAAGAAATTCAATCACAGACGACGATATTTTTCATAACCGACGTACTATATCTATTCAACGACGGTAATTTTACATGACCGTCATTGATAATACAAAAAAAGACGTAAAATGTATGAAGGTAATTTCTTCTTACCTTCTTCTCAAACCCCAAGGAAGGATCCATGATGATGTCCCTCATGAAGCGCATCACATAATACCCGCATTCGACACTGCTGGGTTGCTTTGGTGTGCCTGACAGAGTTTTCCAAATGACTGCCTTACGGCCTGGTCTAGCTATGTGAGAATTATAAATTTTTATAGCACTGTTCACAATGTTTTTGGCCTCTTCATCGACCACACGATTTCCTGGCAGAGGATCCAGAAAATAGACGGTTTCTCTCTTTGCTCTTACAATCAGCAAGATCCAATGACGGCTGCACAAAATTAATATAAAAACGACGGTTATTTACAAAAATGACGTATTATAATATTTCACACGACGAAATAAAGTAGCAATCGACGACATTATACATTTATCACGACGATAAATAACTACCGACGTGGTTAGTAGTTTCAAACGACTCAATAAAATAAAACACCGACGTGGTTAGTTTATACGCTGTCATTTATTGAAAATCATAAAAACAAAATCCTGTTAAGGAGACTAACCCTGGATTGTAAGGCATCAGGAAAATCTGTTCACCGTCAGTCCTCTGAAGTCGAGCTGCTAGTAGGCGTGATCTGTCAGCTATTGTGCCAGAGCTAGCACTAACTGTAGCAGGGTCGATAAAGCCAACCATGCTGCACATATTTGCTCGTTTCAAAACATCGTGTAAGTACCTAAATATATAAAATAATATAAACAAGTCAGCACAAAAAAACACACGACGGTTATGTATAACAAAACGACGTATTATAAAATTTCACACGACGTACTGAAATAGACAACGACGTTATAATATATTTATCACGACGGTACATACTAACAACGTGGTTAGTTAGTTAAGACGACGCAATAAATAAACCAACGACGTATTATTTTAGAATGACAAACCTCATATATACAAAAAAACACACGACGGTTATGTATAACAAAACGACGTATTATAAAATTTCACACGACGTACTGAAATAGACAACGACGTTATAATATATTTATCACGACGGTACATACTAACGACGTGGTTAGTTAGTTAAGACGACGCAATAAATAAACCAACGACGTATTATTTTAGAATGACAAACCTCATATATACAGCAATGACAGTGGCTCCTATTTCTTCCATGCCTGCAAATTGTGTAATATCTTCAGGCAGGAGGAAGGTATCGCGCTCTAGACCAAACACCTCCTTATCAATTGTAAAGTGCAGGGTCTTATCCTGAGGCACGAGTGTCGTTTCAACAACTTGAATAACCTGTTTAAAGAAATAAAAAAAATGACGTGGTAATTCAATAAAAACGACGGTTTAAGGAATAAAACGTAAAAAAAATGACGTGGTAATTCAATAAAAACGACGGTTTAAGGAATAAAACGTCGTCTGAAAAGAATTTAAACGACGGTGAAGAAACCGTCGTGGTGAATAATTTATTACGTCTTAGAAAAAAATTCCGCGGTCTAAGTTTTAAACAAACGACGGTTTAAAGAAAAATATCGACGTCTGAAATTTTGAAAAACAAATAAAAAAGGCAAAGTTATGTGAACATACCTGGTCGTCATCTTCTTTCTCCTTTTCATCTTGTTTTTCTTCTTTCTTCTCTTCATCTATTACGTCGGGAATGACTAACTCCGTCGTCTAAAAACCACAAAGTTTTAAAAATAACGACGTTTAATGGCGTGTAAAACAAGTAAACTAAATACGACGTGGTATTGAAATACAAACGACGGTTTAATTTTAAAATCGTCGTGGTATGTATTTCAAACGACGGTTTTATTAATAATAACGACGTCTAATGGTTTTAAAAAAAAACAGAGAATTCAAAGTTCAGATATGTTACCTTTTCTTCCTGATGTTTCCCATTTTTGGCAGTATCATCCTCAAAATGTAGGGATCTCACATCACCTCCAGAGCAGCTTGCTTTGTCAGACATTGGATTTTTGGGACTTTGGCTAATTCTGGGTTTAAGCATGGTTGGATCAAAATTGGGAATTAATTGGGAAAGCTGACTCAGGAAATGCTCCCTCTCAGCCTCTACCAATTGTTTCGTTCTAGCCTCCATCCTTAAAGCCTCTTCCCTTGCCTTAGCTTCCATCTTTTTAGTCTCTTCTTGAAGGAGAACTCTTAAACTGTCCTTCAAACGGTCGTCAAAGCTCACTCTCTGTGGTTTGGGTAAATTGAAATATTGCCTTGGTGAGATCCCAGCACCTACTCCTCTCACTCTGCCTGGATGCTCGGGACCCAAAGCCATGGTCAGCACATCATTGCTGCCAGATACAGTGACTTTGCCTTCCGAGACTTGTTTTTGCAATTCATCCTAAAACAAAGATATATAAAAAAGTAAGAACAAAAACACACGACGGTTATTTATATACAAACGACGTATTATATAATTTCACACGACGCAATAACATATAAATCGACGTTATTATAATTTATCACGACGGTAGTTATACTGACGTGGTTAGTTTTTAAAACGACGAAATGAATAAACCACCGACGTCTTATGCTTTATTTACAGATAACAGAGGGATGATTCAATATTCACACCTTTAACGACCTTGTTTAAAACATTTCGACGTAGTAATTCAATACAAACGACGCGAAAATGAACCACCGACATCTTATGCTATAATTACAGAAAACAGAGTAGTGATTCCTGATTTAGACCTTTAACGACGTTTTCTAAAAAATTTCGACGTGGTAATATCATTCACACGACGCAAAAAATAACATAAGACGTAATAAGAATTATTCACAGTTTAATAAAAATTTAAAACAAAGTGAGTAGGCTTACAATTAATTTTGCTTTCTCTGCCACCTTTGGATCCGGGATGTTACCATGTTTGTCCTGTCTAGCTCTCTTCCATAAGGTAGATCGATCAATTTCTACCCCAGGCATGGTTTCCTCCAATTGATCCTCCAAACCAGCATATCCTTTTTGAGACAATCGATGATTGTACTCAAGTTTCTCCCTAATCTGTACATGTTGAGAATGCACAGACTCAAAATCTTTAGATAACCTTGAAGCTACAAAGGCATCCCATTGTGCTTTCTCTATGAATTTATATGCTTCAGGGGGTTGGCTTAATCTCTCCCTGTCATTGGTGTATGGAAGGATATAATGCCTCGTTAGTGTAGACTTGAAATCCTTCCATTTCTTGGCAGCAGAAGCTAACACAGAGTTCTTGCCCCCTTGACCTACCACAAAAGCAATGTCAACTGCTTCCCAAATCTGCTCCTTTATATCCTTGGGGATTTGAGCCCATTTCATGTCCACAAGTGGAACTCTGGAGCGTGCCAACACACCAATGTAGGACTGCATCTCACTATGTGCTTGGCCAATTCCTTTCCCCCTTTTATTGTACTCAACAATTGGCCTCAGTTTCTGAAGTTTTCTCTTCACAACACGAGGCATTGTGCTCATACCTCGACCAGACTTTGAATCATCAGAGATTGTTGTCGTGCTGGTTGGTTCTGTCTCAGCAGATGATGAAGCAAACTTCATCTTCTTCGAAGGCTTCACTTGAGGAGGTACCATTGCAAGCTCCTTACCTCCATTTTTCTTGGAGCCAGAATCCTTACTTTGGTCTTGGTGAGAAACCATTTTTACAGACAAAACTGCAAGTGAAAATATTTCAGGAAAAGATTAAGAACACAAACGACGGTTATTAATAAAATACGACGTATGATATGATTTTAAACGACGCAATGAAATAATCTCAGACGTAATAAATGTTTAAAACCAAGGTAATTAAACAACGACGAAATAATTAACTATTAACGACGTGATAATTAACTATAAACGACGAAATATTTATATAACGTCGTGGTATTGATGTTCACACGACGTCAGTAGTAATATACCGTCGTCTATATAAGGATCCAAAACCCTTCTTTCTTTCTCTGTGAATGTTTGATTGCAGATTTGATTTTTCTGAACCATGGTTTTTGTTTTCTAATTTGATAAAATACAAGGCCAAGAAAGAAAGTTTTGGAATCTTATATAGACGACGGTATTTTAATATGACGTCGTGGTATTAACATTCACACGACGTAAAACAATAAGATACTGTCGTCTATATTAGATACCAACCCTACTTTCTTTTTCTTTATATTTTATCAAGTTAGGGAAAAACAAAAACCATTGTTCAGAGAAATCAAACCCGCAATTAAACAAGCAAATAAAAAAAAGACTATAATTTTAAAAACAACTTTGTCAATTTTCAGACGACGCTAGAACGACTGACGAACCGTCGTGGTCTACATATTTAACCACGTAAATAAGAAGCTACCGTCATCTTATTTAGTTGAGGTAGTTGTCTTCAAAGTTGGAAACTTTCCATTTTATCGAACTTGGAAAGAAGTAAAATGATTTTGGCCAGAAAAAAGGTAAAAAGATTTTTCAAACAAAAAACGTATGAGCATGCAAAACAGCAACCAAAATAGTGAAAATGAAAGCTTACCTTTTGCGTGCAATGAAAGCAAGAGGAAGATTATGTTTAAGTTCAGAGACGACGAAGAAGACGAGAGGAAGACGATGAGATACTCTGACAGTGCTCTGACAAGGAAAAAAGTCTAAAGTTTTCTCTGGGAGATTGAAATTTTTAATCGGGTTTGGAAACAGCACATGTGTATGTCAGGTAGACGAAAAGTTGCTTACATATAAAACCATTTCAAAAAAATAATACGGCGGTTACATATAACTACGACGTATAAATTACAAAATACGACGGTAAATTTAACTTCGGACGTGGTAAATAAATACGACAGTAGTGTTGTAGGTACCGTCGTAGTAAACTCAAAAATTAAAGTACATAAGTAATAACTCGCGTCATGGTAGATTATTTAACACGTCGTTTTTATTAATGTACCGACGTGGATTTCTGTAATATACGTCGATCATACCGACGTTGATTTTACAATTTAAACGGCAGTTTTTTTGTAAGGACCGCCGTTGGTTTTAAAAATTTATTCTATAAATTTGTCGCTTTCATTCATTTTCCGTTTACATTTAGGGTTCCAAGTTCTTCCTCTCTCAGTCTCTCACGTCTCAAAGACAATAATTTGGATGTCTTTCTCAAAGATAAATTGAGCTTACTCGCATCAAATATATGTCCACAAGAAGAAGCTTGTCGACTAGCCTTCTCACTTCCTTGATCAAGCCTGATAGGACACTTAGTGCTTCTGAATACTCCTTGCTTTCCATCAAAAGAGATGCAAGCCTGGCCTCCACTCGCTGTCGAAGGAAAGTTCGCTTCTCAGGGAAATCTGCTTGATTTTCTTGGCTAAGAAGATCCGTCAGATTTGTGATAGCCTCTTCCTTTATCCGTAGAGCTTCAGAAGAAGAAGATGGGTTTCAAGAATGCGATAAAGAATAGAAATGGCTTCAGATGGCCTCTAAAGCATGAGCAATCGAATCAGTATTTGCTGGGAGATATGATGAAGACATTGTCAATGCTTTGAACTATACAAGTCCTGCAGAAAGATAAAGGACCAAACAGTTAAAGAAACTGAAACAACGGCGGTTTTCTGTTCTACCGTCGTCTTTTCTCGTCGTCTATATTAAGGTAAGATGGCGGTAGATTTATAATTACCGACGTAGATTATTTTGTTAAACGTCGTTAAGTGTACTACAACCGACGTGGATTTTATTTTTAAATTATAAATAGAGTTTTTTTTCCCGAATTCTTTCAGTTTTAGTTTTCAATTACAAAGCGTGATAAATAGATTTTTCTTTCCCGAGGAAATTTAAAATGAGGGAAATTAATGTTCTAGAATTTGTAAACTAACACGACGCAATATTACTAACCCGAGGAAATTATAAATAGATTTTGCTTTCCCGAATAAATTTTAAATTAATTCAGTTTGAAACAACGACGGTTTTTTGTTATGCCGTCGTTTTTAACTAACACGACGCAATATTTGTTTTGCGACGTGGAATCTTTTCATTTAACGTCGTTATGTTTAATATAACCGACGTAGATTTGAATTTTTAAATTATGAATAGAATTTTTTTTCCCGTGACCTTTCAGTTTATTTTTCAATTACAGTGCGTTATAAATAGAGTTTTTTTTTCCGGAGGAAATTTAAAATGAAGGAAATTAATGTTCTGGAATATGTAAAGTTTCTTTTTTGGAGGACAGATTTAAATAAAATAAGAATATAAAAACAACGACTGTTTTTTTATTACTGTCGTCGTTTTTCGTCGTCTTAAGTAAGACTAAGACGACGTAATATATTTGTTTAGCGACGTTGATTTATTTTTTAAACGTCGTTAGGTATAATATAACCGTCGTTGAAAATTGTCTCTCTGATTGCAAATTTGCCACGACGTTAGGTATAATATTTGTAGATACACAAACGCACATACATCATCAACTTCCAAAAAATTGTCTCTCTGATTGCAAATCTGTGTCATCTGTTAAGATTATGATGTGGAACAGAGTTCCATCTGGTAAGATTTTGTAACCCTTGGGATCTCAAACAAATCTGATTATGTCGGCGGTTTTCTATATAAACCGTCGTGGTTATTTCAATTCTTGTCATTAAGTAGATCTACCGACGTAGGATAAGAAAATCAAAGAAAAAAATTGTTAACAAAAATTCTTATTAAGACGACGGTTAAAATTAAAGGTACGACGTATAAAATGAATACATACGACGTTAAATTTTATTGTACGATTTAAAGATAACGTCGTAGAACTATACGAGAATGACGTCGATATATTTATATTTTTCGTCGTTGTACATTAATTTAATACGGCGATATTTTGTATTTTAAAGCCGTGGATTTGTTTGTAATTATACGGCGTCTTATACGAAAACCTCGTCGTGTTATTTTATGAGTAAAAACGGCGGTTTTTATTGAAATCGTCGTCTTTACTTTCTACGTCGGTCGATTCATAACTTCTGCCGTTCTTTGTTGGCATTGATTTTACACTGCGGAAATCTGTTTCAAATAGACGTCGGTTGTTTAATTAGGTACGTCGTTGTTTTTGAACAGCCATTTGAATCTCCATTTTTTAGTTGTCTAAGGTTGTATTACACGACGGTGTTTTTAGAACCGTCGTCTTTTTAAAAACCACGACGGTTTTCACTTAGACCGTCGTTGTTTTCTGGTCGTCTTTTTCACTTTTTGTAGTAGTGGATGGAATATTGCTTTTGGTGCTGGTGCTGCATATCTAGATGGAATATTGCAAAACGGTGATTTGAGATGGAATATGGGCTGGTGCTGGGTTTGTATGACAGTTGTTGCTGCGGAAGCGATTGCTAGGGTTAGGGCAAAAGACAGTCAAGGTCGACTGCTCTGATACCATATCAGATTGGGTAAAAAATAATACTTCATTCATATTGATATATAACAATAGGAAGGTTATATTTACAGAGCCTAGGAAATTATTCTAGGAAAGTAATTATGTTCCTATAATCTTGCAGAATCAAATAGTTGACTTAGACTAATTAGGAATGTACAGCTCACTGACAATAATTGCTGACCATCTTGATACCAATGAGCAGCCTATGTTGAAATCTCCATTGACAAGGGAGAAGCAAATGGCTGCCATTTATACTCGTAAAATTTTCTACAAGTTTCAAAAAGAGTTGTGGAAATGTTTGGCATGTGTACTTCAACTTGCAAGGGAGGATGACAAGTTATGTTATAAGGTAATGGAGAGGAAAAAAATGGTAGCTTCAAGTTGAAGGTGCGAGAAGTCATGGTTGACAAAGTTGCAGACTATGCTTCATGTATATGTAAGAAATTTGAATTTGAAGGAATCTTATGCAGGCATGTGTTGGCATACATGAAAATGAAACAAACTGAGTATTTGTCAAATAAATATATATTAAAGAGGTCGACAAGAGCCGCAAAGTCTGAC